>NW_003852402.1:33455549-33459784 GCF_000181295.1 Otolemur garnettii | reverse complement strand
AAGAAGCAGCCCAAGTAGAGGGTGAAGGAGATTTGCTTAGAGTTAGCACAGATGAGAACAACTCAAAGGTTCACTTGTCCATCAAAATTTCCTTCCTTCCTTCCTTCCTTCCTTCCTTCCTTCCTTCCTTCCTTCCTTCCTTCCCTCCCTCTCTCCCTCCTTCCTTCCCTCCTTCCTTCCATCCTCCCTTCTTTCCCTTCCCTTTCCTTTCCTTTTTCTTTCATTTTGTCAAATCTTGCTTTTCCTTTAGGCTTTAACTCTTTCCTTATCATTCCTTCCTGTATTTCCTTAGCACAAACAATTCCATCCCAACTGGCTGTTGTATTTCTTCTTTTTGCTTTCTTCTTCTCTTTTCAGAGTTAACACAAGGTAAAGACAAGGACCTGATCATTAAATACATTACCACGGCCACTGCCATCACCCACATGTCTCTCTGGGCGCTCTCTTTACTTGTGTGGTGTGTACACACATGCACAGGGGTTCTTTATCCACACAAACAACTATGATTGTTTTGTCTATAACAGTCAAGTCAATCAGAGTAAGGCCTTCTTTTTTTTCTCCTGACCTTACTGATTAAATCAGTCAAAACATCAAACTGGTTTACATGAGTAGACAGCATCACTCTGTGTCTTGTTTGTTATGACATGCCACGGTTCCCTGACTTTTTTGTAAATTTCAAGTTATGACATTTTCTTTGAAATCTGCTGCTACTGTTTCTTGAGAATGATATCTGTGAAGCCTCCAGCTTTTCAGCCCCCCAGTTGGAACTCATCACTCTCCCCTGCCTGCTCCCTCTGCACTTTGATCATAACCGAGTTATTTCATGTGTGGTAGTTAGCTGAGTGTTCAAATGTTTCCTCTGCTGGATTACACATTCTTCAGAGAGGAACTTTTTATGCTTTTTGTATTTCATAGAGTTCCTTTTATTTTCTTTAATAGATGCCTAGGTACATATTTTATAAAGAGGTCAATGCTTGAACTTAATTAATTTATTTATTTTTGTTATTTCAGTAGATTTAGAGGGTACAAGTGCTTTTGGTTACATGGATGAATTATATAATGGTACAGTCAGGGCTTTTTTTGTACCGGTCACCAGAATAGTGTACATTGTATTGAACTGCAATGTTAAAAAGGAGAATTTTGAGTTAATGCTAAAGATAAAGAGATTATAAATAAATGGTGGCGAGATTCCGTGATTTCAAAGGAAAACAGCCACCATAGTGACTCTCAGTTCTTCTGTTATATAGTGCTGAGCAAAAATTGGGAATAGTTTCTCTTTGCTTATTCCTCTCCCTGACTTTATGCTACATAGATTTACATTCTCTCTCTCTATATATATATATATATAATATATATAATATATATATGCATATATATACACACATAGATATATAGATACATGCTCTGTATATACACACAAACACATATATACATATACATATATGTGTGTATAATTCTTGTGCTTATTTATGGAAATTTTTTTCATTGAATTAAAGGCAATACATGTTTTTCATAGACCAATATGCTTTGATGCTTTTACTTAGATTCAAGTTTATGTAAGTTTTAATTGGTAACATGTGCTCTGTGAAGGACTATGCATATGAATGTATATGGAGTATACAGAAATAGATATTAAAATGGTACAAATCCTCCTTATCTGTCTATATTTCCACTATACAGCTTCTAAAACTTACTAAATCCACATAAATACTATACTGATTTGACAAACAAAAAAATCTTCAAAATGAGTTTATGCATCTGTTTCTCAATATTCCGTGGACATGTTTTCAGGCAGAGGGAATAAGAGACCAGAAGAAATAAGAGAAAAATAGAGGAGAAATATGTACGTGAGTGAAAACATTTGTGGCACAGTATTTTTTTTTTTTTCTTCTGGCAGTGGAATCATGAACATTCGAATATATAAACAATAGCACCTATATCTTTACCTTATTCTCTATGTATTCATATCGTCATTCAAAATTCTTTTTGCTTATATATATGTTCTGATTTTGGACATGAACCTTTTTATGTTACCCAAACTAACAATTAATAAAATTAGAGTGTTAATAATCATACTACAAATCACATAAATAGTACATGGTTTGAGTTCTGTAAGTGTGAATTTATTAAACAAATTTAAATAAAAAGAATTTTTTTATTGCTAGTAAATTCTAACATTATTATGCTTTTGCTGTCTAAAATAGAGAATGAGGTATCAAATTATTTGATTAGTTTGACCAACTCTGTTTTTAATTCCCAGAACGGATTGGTCAATATGCTTGCATTACTTAAACTGAATAGATAGCGAAAAATATTTTTAATTTTTGTTGTATAATATATTTGTTCAATGCAATTAATTTTATAGTAACCCAATTTCATATCATAATATTGAAAACAACATCATTAAGTATAATTTGATGTTATAGGGCTATGTGGAGCATAGAATCCAAACATTTTCCCATATTCATCTTAGTAAAGTATCTCAAGAATGGGGAAAAAAGTATCTGATGTATTCAATGCTACTATGAAATCATTAAATAATCACCTACACATTCATAGGCATGATAAAACGTAACTATAGTCCAGAAAGAAGGAGGGAAGAGGAAGGAGAGGAGAGGGGAGGGGGAGGTCAGGAGGAGGGAAGCTATCTGGGGGAACCTCACCTAATGTGCATAAGGCAATGATACATTTCTAAACTATTAAGAATAGAGTAGGAGTGTCTTACCACAACAAATAAGTAAGCTAGGAGATGGTTATGTTAATCAGTTAGATGTAAGCATTCCACATTCCATTTCAAATCAGCAGACTGTACCTCCTAAATCCACTAATGTATACATTTATGATTTAATGAAGATTTTAAAAAGATATCTAAAAGTTCAAAATAATATAAATTATTTAGTAAGGTTGCTTATTAAAGGAGTAATCTTCATCTTTCTTTTAAATTATTTTTAATAATTTTTCATTCCTTCCTAGTAGATCCAAGTTGTATTTTCCTATTAGGAATCTCTAATGTCATCTGCCAAAGTTAAAAAATTATGATCCCTAACTGTATAAGATCAACCAGCCAAATATTTTTTTCTATGCTTGTGGAGGCATAAAAGATTTATTAGTAATATAAATATGAACATTAGAGTTCAGTAAATTAACTAGACCCCACTAGCACAGAACATGGCATAGGAAAGCTTTTGTTGAAAAGCACATAGAAAATCATGCCTTTTAATCTGGAATATTAGACTTTTGCCTGAAACGGATTCATTGCAATAATGTTTATTCTGATCGCATTGGAAAGACAGGAAGCAGTAGATGTTATAAAAATAAATAATCTTATATTTATTTTCTGGAATTCTCATTTTAATACCTGACAAAAAAATTTAGTCTTATCTTTTAATTGGTGAATATATTTTATTTAGCCTTTTTCAACAACAACAACAAAAATAACAAAAGCTTTTCAAAAAACATTACGGCAATAAGTCTTTAGTAATAATCAGGCAATAAATGAGGTTATTGACCAGTTGTTTTTTTTGACTGCATTCAATAATCTGTAAAGTTTTTTGTCAAAATAAAACAGTTTTTAATTAAAGTATAAAAATGCTATTTATACACTGTGTCCTGTGATATTTATGAATTAACCATAGGTGAGCTTTTCTGAGTCTGTTTTTCTGTCTCATTGTTGACTATAGATTCATTATTTCTTCTGTGCCATTTACATATAAACACAGAAAAGTGAAACATAAACCCTCATTTCAACTTTTTTATACTATTGGTGAGAAATGGCCACTGAAGAATGAAACTATGTAGTCATTAAAAATAAAGATTGAGAATTAAAAAAAAAAATACTTTCTTTAAAAATAGACCAGATAACTCCCCACACCCACATTTTAGATGAAGGCCACAATGAGCATGAAACGGTGTACAGTTTGCACCGGCATGAAGGATACACTCGGTGTGTATCATGCTAATTCTTAGTCACTCTGCTCCTCACGGCGCTCACTCCTACTGTCCGTGGTCTCCCTTGAGTGGTTCTCATTTGTCCCTCTAGAATCCTCTTCTTTCAGGGAGGAGAAGCAGATAAGAATGATTTAGATAAAATGAGGAGGTACAAAATAGAGGAGGAAAAAGTGAGAAGTGGATGGGGCACTCAGTAGAATTGCCTTGGGAGACTGACTGGGGCGCTCAGTAGGAGAGTTGCCTTGGGAGACTGACTGGGGCGCTCAGTAGGAGAGTTGCCTTGGGAG
>NW_003852402.1:33436891-33455379 GCF_000181295.1 Otolemur garnettii | reverse complement strand
CTCAGTAGGAGAGTTGCCTTGGGAGTCTCACTGGGGCGCTCGGGAGAGTTGCCTTAGGAGACTGAATGTTGAGGCAGGTGTTCAGGGCAAGACATGCTCTATAGTTTTGTTTCATTTCCCCTCTCATGTCTTCCTTTCTTTAGGTATTTAAGGATATGTAGATATGAAACAGAAATAAACACAAATTATTTCAAAGTACACAATTCAGAAATTTATCCCGAAAATAAGACACTGTCTTATATTTATTTTTTCTTAAGAAGACACACTAGGGCTTATTTTCTTCTTCCTCTCTGCACCGAAATGCAGGGGGTGGCTATGCAGATACACTGCCCATCACTAGGTCTTATTATTGGGGTAGGGCTTATATTTAACAAATGCATAGAAATCCTGCTAGGGTTTATTTTTGGGGTACATCTTATTTTCGGGGAAACACTGTAGTATGTTGAAAATTGAAAGAAAATCCAATCCGAAAAAGAATGTGATAGTGCTAAAATATAATCATCCAATCAATTATCATTTACAGATGATTTTTTTATTTCTCCTTGTGAATATAGTGTGATCTGTTTCAATTCTTGTGGTTGGTACAGATTTTTAGTTCAAGGCTTTCCACCACATCAACACTCCACAACCTCTAATGGCAATCTCTTCTAACAATGTCTTCACAATTTGGTTGATTGGAACTTAATAGACATTGTCTTTCCAATAGCTAGTGGTGTTAAAAATGGTAATTAAGATCTCAGAAGAATTCCTAAATGCTTATTTAGTCTACAGACGAGGTTGTCCCTCAGCACATATATAAGAGATACTTTCCAAGAAAGAAATCTGTAGTTATCTTTACAATTGCCCAAGCAAAAGTGAGGCAGTTCAATCCTACTGGCTTTTATGTGGTCTTTTTCTCTTTCTCTCCCCTCCCTTCTTCTTTATCCCTCCTCTGTCTTCTAAGATCACAGTTATGGGACACTGACCAGCACAAGAAAAGGACCTTCTCGCCCTTCCATAATTTTTATCATTCCTATTTCATTAGGTGACTATGTCTATGTAAAGGAACAAACAAAGGGGAAAAAATACAGCCTGCCTACTTACACAAATGACAGATTTTTAGTTCTTGATGGGGATTTAAATTTTTCATTAGATTTTCTCAGGCAGCTAGGTATCATTTGCATATGTGTTCTGGCAAATTAAAAAAGTATTTAAGTTGTATCTGGTAAACACTGAAGAATATTACAATGTGTGTCCAGGCCAACAGGCTGGTGAACTTCTGAGGAATGAACACACTGCCTCTACTCATAGAGGCTTTGTATATTAATAGATGCCTGGATTATAAATGAATATTTTTAGATTTTTTAAGGCAACACTTTCATCCACTCCTGATGTATCTCCTAATTCTTGTATGGGAAGGATGCTCTGCTTCACGTCTCCAGATTTTCCTCGATTGTATCCCCAATTTGGGTTTGGATACCATCTGTGTGCATTAAATATCACATCTCTAGATCTGGTCAAGGTTTGCCTTCAATCTAAAGGAAATAGTTGAAAGGAAAAACTCAGAATAAAATATCTTAGGAAGACTCAGACTCGGTCTGGCTATGTTTAGATTTCTTCCCAATTTTGGCTTGGTTTTAAGCTTTATTGGCAGTCTCATTCAGAACTGTGGCTTTATCCTCCACCCCCTTTTTTTTTCATTTCACTAATATGATTTGTTAAAACGGTCTCTGTTTATTTCTTCTTGCTTAACATTTTTCCACACAGCAGGCATAATGAATTTTTGTTTATCACGGTCTGTGCTGCCTGAATTATGGTATGGAATCTGGGTTTGGTTCCTCTGGAAAGAGATTTTATTGCTCTTTTAAGGGATTTATGCAGCTTCTGGTGTTCTAGCTCTGACATGACTTTTTCTGAAATAGGTTTCCCAGGAGGAGTTATTTTTAAGGAAAACTGGGCAGTATCTGTTCACAAAAATGAAAACAGCACTCTTCATTACAAATACATTTATCACGTTTTGCTTATCATATTTATCATACTTAAACTATCTTTATATCAGAATTAGGTACAAGTTTTAAAAATGACATGCATTTTTAATCGAAAGTTCTCAAAGGTTTATTACAGTGCCACATGCACTGGGCTTTGTCCATGTTGATCAATCACGGCAAACACATATTCAAATACACTCTCCCCTCCAAGAGCTAAAGAGATCATGTTTCTTCATACAAGGAATACTGACATGGGATATATGTTGAAATGAAAGTACCTGGTTTGTAGCTGAAGAAATAATTCTACCCCTTTGAGATTCCACACTGTCAATTTAAATTGCATAAAATAAACTCCTAAAGAAACCAAACCACAATTTCCATGTTAATGTGAAAATTTACTGCCATACCATATAAACTGACTTGACTTGTTAAAGCTTTCTGAGAGAAGACTATCCACCAATTCCTTCACATATTCAGTCATTTTTGAAACATGTACTGTATTTTAATGAACAAATTTTGGAATGTCCTTTTATATCAATTGCTATGTTTTTTTCTTTTCTTGAGATTCGAAAAGAAAGGCAAAACTTCCCCCAAACACTTAGATTGAATTCTTTTTAGTGTATTTACCAGTAAAATAGCCAAATGACTGATGTACATGGTGTAATGAGCTCAGGCTTTGAGATGAGACTGATGCCGTTTGAAATCCCAGTTCTATCTCTGAGTAAGTTATTCAACCTATGCTGAGTATCAGTTTCCTCATCTGTCAAAATTGGGAATGCAGAACATGGAAAGTCATGGTGCACGTAAGTGATGTAAGGAATGCAGAATGTTTAATATTACATTGGGCAGATATTACTAATATATGTTCAATTAATGATAGCTGGTATCACTTGTATTATTATGCATTCAATAGTAATGGGTATACTTAGAAAGACATTTTGAAATAGAAAAATGGACATCTGTGATGTGTTTCTGAAAACCTATACCTTATATTTCATGACTGGCCATAACATATGGACTAGCAACCCAGGCATGGCGTTGTTCTAGCTAATACTAATAGAATAATATAGGGTAATGTTCCTGTAATGTGCTTCCTTGTATAAATTTCACCACTCACTATCAAAGAACTGAAGGAAGATTTCAGTGGGGAAACAAAAATTGGCTGAATTGGTAAAAAACAAGATCCAGGGCTTGGCACCTGTGGCTCAAGTGGCTAAGGCACCAGCCACATACACCTGAGCTGGCGGGTTCAAATCCAGACTGACCCGCCAAACAATAATGGCTGCAACCAAAGAAAATAGCCAGGCGTTGTGGTGCGCACCTGTAGTCCCAGCTACTTGGGAGGCGGAGGCAAGAGAATCACTTAAACTAAGGAGTTGAAGGTTGCTGTGAGCTGTGATGCAGGGCACTCTACTCAGGGTGACAGCTTGAGGCTCTGTCTCAAAAAAAAAAAAAAAGAGATCCAGGATAAATGAAATAAAAGTAATATTACCAGTGTTTTTGTTTCCTTAGATCTAAAGTTGCTGCATAGTTTCTATAGTATAGTCATTAACAGCATAGATCCACGCGTCACAACTCCTGGGTAGGATCTATTTACTGATTCTATGATCTTAGACATGTTACATTCTTCTTTGCTTCTATTCCTTTACCTACTGTTATAAAACTAACCTAATAATAATAATACCCCACAGCGTGTATTTGATGCTCCCATATGATAATACGTGAGGTGTTTAGTAACTCTACATAGTAGGTAGTTGATAACAAAGACTTGCAATTATACAGAGAGAAGAATGGAGGTTTCTAGTCTTATCTTTCTCATAAAAACAGGAATCAGAATAGAGCTATGAGAAGTTTTCCTCATGTGAATGACATGTCTGCATCTTATACAGGTTTTGGGTCTTATGTTTTATGTCTGTAATTTACAGTGGTAATCAGCATAAAAGCAAATTCAGAAATCAATATACTAGACCTTTCTGTTTTTATATTTTAGTCCTTTTTAATAATGTATTTTCAATAGAGTGTTATATTCAATATAAAAACCAATGGAGAACTCAAATCTTAAGCATTTTTACACTTGTTTGAGCAAAAGATTATACAGAAGTGATTTCTCCAATTTAGCTTTAGGGTTGGTGGACCACGACTTTTCCTTATGGACATTGCATTTCTGCAATTCTATGTGGTGTCACGTGCATTTTGCCACTGTCATCCTAAATTTTAATTCTTGAAATATGTGAGTTGAATATGACAAATGAACTCTGTACAAGAAGTGATATAAACACCTCCTTAAAATCCACAGCTGCACTTGCACCAAGACTTGAAATGAAATTGCAGGAAAATCTCTAAAATGGGGAAAACATAAAAACTAGAACAGTTTACATTTATAGAGGAAATAATTTACAAACAGATATGAAAGATCTGAGAAATATTAAAGTCAGAATTTATATTCTGCACATTTTCTGCAACGATAGCATTTATGAAATATTGGTCTAAGAAGATCATATGTAACCAACTTATTGAGACTATTTCAATGTATGTACCAGCTTACTTATTTTTAATAAGACATAAAGTTAAAGTACCTTTCCATACATTAAGGTCAGTTGCTAAGTGTCAAGGTCATTGAATTGGGAATAGTGAAAACTATGTTGCATCTTCATCACATAGATATGAGTGGGAAAGTTCATTGCACTTAACCAATGAAATAAAACTAACCAGTATTAAAAATACTATAACTTTTTAATTATGGAAACTTGATCAAAGACCTTACTTTTATGAAAAACATCACTTTTGAGGAAATAATAATTTACTATCTATGAAATATTATTTGCTTCCTACTTTTCCCATTCTATAGACCGTGAGGAAATGGTAGAACAGAATGAGTTGGAATTTGGATTGAGGTAGACACAGATTGGATGCCTGGTTTTGCTGCTATTAGCTTAGGCCAGGAGTAAGTTGGCTAAACTCACCTATCTCTATTCCTCATGGTAAACTGAGGATTGTGACAGTTAACATATAGAGCTGTGCATATGAAGGAAATGATCCACAGTTAATTCAATGGCTAAGAGCCGTTGATATGTGAGGAGACCTGTAATATTGCCACGATTTCACTTCTACTGGTCTGCTTCCTCTCTACCAGAGATCCCACTTTCTTAACATTTATCATCCTTTAAATTAAACAAAATCTTATTTTCTGAAAATATTTGGAAAAGACATTTTAATGAGAGGTAACACATTGCATTATTTTAATAAAAATCAGTTGATGTATTAGTAACACAAAGAGATACTGTGTTTCCCCGAAAATAAGACCTTCCCCCCAAATAAGCCCTAGCAGGATTTCTATGCATTTGTTAAATATAAGTCCAACCCCCATAAGAAGACCTAGAGATGGGCGTGGCTATGCAGGTATCTACATAGTCACGCCATGCATTTCAGGGTGAAGAGGAAGACATCCCCTGAAAATAAGCCCTAGTGTGTCTTCTTAAGAAAAAAACAAATGTAAAACAGTGTCTTATTCTGGGGGAAACACAGTAGCTGGGATATCCATTGCAAAAAGTAGAATCCCACAGAGGTGGTACAGAGAGCAGCACAAAAAATACCAGTCTGAACTTGATATCAAAGCTTCACCTCAAATTGGTCCCTTAGCATCTTTACTGTTTTGAAATAATGTATGCTTAAAATGATGTACTCTCTTCCTCCTCAAATTTCCCTCTCACCTTAGCACCTCTGGCTACACCATTCACTGTACTGCACATCTGCCTTAAAGATGGTTTTCCTGTACTTGAACCTGCAGGTCACTTCTTTTTTCTGGCCTCGGTTTACAACAGTTGACGTTCTATGATGCCATAGTCTCGCGGTTCTCCTGATGCAGCCCTAATCATCTCTTCTCGGCTGCTCTCCTAAGTATTGTTCCTCTGACAATCCCTTAAATTGTTGTTACCTTCAGGATGTTAAACCCTATATATTCCTCACCCTTTCTGGGTGATTGCCTCTACTTCCATAATTTCAACTACTGTTTATCTGCATATTTATTATTCTTGGAAAATGAATATTTGTACCTGTATTAGTTTCCTATTGCTTCTATAACAACCACAAACTTAGTGGCTTAAACAACACAAATTAATTATCATATAGTACTGGTAGTAAGAAGTCCAAAATCAATTTTAATCAATGCTAGCAGGGCTGGATTTTTTTTTTAAGTTATGGGGAATTATTTATTCCCTTGAATCTTCTCATTTTTGCCTCCCATTCCTATATTCCTTGGCTCATGGCCCCTTCCTCCGTCTTCAAAGTTAGCAGCATAGAATTTTCTTTCTATTCTGACTTCTGCTTCCATTCTCATATCCTACCTTTCTGATTCTGATCCTCCTGCCTTCCTCTTATAAGGATCCTTGTGATTACATTGGGCCTAACTAGATCTGACAGGATCATCTTTCCATCTCAATTTGTTTAATCACATTTGAAAGTCACTTTTCCAATGCAGGTATTGTCTAAAGGACCCCTTACCATGAACTTCCATGGATTAGGTTGTGGATATCTCTGGGGGCCCTGTGTTAGTCTAGAAAGATTCCGATAGACATCTCTAACTACATATTTCACAGGCATTTGAAACTCAGTTTGTCAAAATTGAATTCACCATATTATCCTATTTCCCAGGCAAAATTTATTTTTTGTATTCTGCATGTCAGTTAATGTTAAAACTATTTTCTCCCTTACCCAAGTCAGACATCTAGGAATCATCTGTGACTCTTCCTCTTTTCTCTCTATATAGTAAATTGTGGCCTCCTGCTTTTCGTTTTTAATTTTCACCTCCTTGCCTTCAGTCTTCCACTCTCAAATGCCTCATTTACCATCATCTGATGATACATATGAAAGCAAATCAGATTATCCCAGCCTCTTACTTCTATGTCCTTTTCTTCCCATACTTCCATCACTTATAGGATAGAAATCAAAGCTTCTCTTATCAAGCTTTTCTTTTTTTTTCAGTTTATTCTGCCAAAATATAACCACCTTGAAGGCAAAGCTTGGGTTGTATTCTTTGCCCCTAACACCTGACATAGGACCTGGCTGTGCTCAAGGAATATTTCTAGACTTGAATAAAAGGTTCTTTAGGGTGTGGCTGTACGTTTCTCTCTCACCTCATATTATTTACAGCAATAACAGAAATTGTATGCAAAGCCGGATACCACTATATCTTCATAAAGACAGTTTCTTGCCTTCCTGGACACAAAAAGATAGAATACATTTTCTAGCCTCACTTTCAAATGGATGTGGCCATGTGACTGTTTTCTAGGCAAGTGGAAGTGAACCCAACTACTTCCAGGAATAGTGCATGGAAAACCCTCATTCATGATTAGCTACGCTTTCTCTCTCCCGACAATCTCATGCAGAAAAGCTTGAAGACCTTTGAAGCCAAATATTGTCAATTGTAGAGATACAGATGGAAGAATCCTGGTTCCCTGAATTACCTAACTAAAAAGCCTCCTTAATATCAACAGCACTTACTTTGATGTTATAAACATGTGACAATTTCACTCACATCAACTGTGAAACAATATTTATGAGTGAGTCTGTTACAGCAGTTGACATGACTTAAATATTCACACCACACCTGTATACCATATTAGAACTCACTGAATTTTTCTTGCAGTATCCTTTATCTGGAGGAGAGTTTCACGTTTGTCATGCACAATGATTCATCACAGGCAATACCTCTTTGACGAGAAATTCCTTGGAATCCACATTTTATTAGTAGAAGCTTCCTCTCATTTCCACAGTAAGTGAGCTTAGTTCTATGAATATGGCTCCACATCAAACTGAAATTATGTCCAACTATCGTGTTTCTAATTTCCCCAACCAAAATTTAAATTTCCCAAATGCCAGCGTGGCACTGGGTTCCTGGCTGAGGATACAAAATGATTGCAATAAAAGTGGAATAAGTACTTATTGGACAGGTCTCAGTACAATTTCCTTACCTATAAAAATAATATAATAATTCTGACCCCATATGGTTACTATGATGATTAAGTGAAGCAATGTATGCAAAGCACCTGGCACACAGCAGGTGCTTAATAAGTGCCCTTTTTCATTCCCTCACAGACCCTTTCTTAACTGCTTTGGTTCATGGTTTTATCTTTGAATCTTAATTCTCTCCAGTCAAGATTACAAATTGGCTGTCTGTACTTTGATAATAACTTATGTGTGTCACAATTTTCTCTAACCGTTCATACTGTAAACTTTTGCTGGACACAACTGCTTCTTATCCTTCTTTCTAGCCTCATTGCACCTTGTACCGAGGAGGTGTTCAATATACACTTTCTAAGTTGGCTGAGTCCTCTCTATATGTGTTCTATTATGTTACATTAAAAACAGCTCTAAAACCAGGTCTCCATGACAGCAAACAAATCTTTGGCCAAGAAATAAGCCAGTGCGTAAAACAATCTGTCAGCTTGGCTTTCACACTAACCTATGCAGGTGTGTCTCTGTTTAGGGAGTAGAATGTTATGGAATATTGGTGCCAGTTTAGTGGGGGGTGGGGTAAGCTGAGGGTTGTGTGTGCGCCTGTACATTGTGTGTTACAGGTAATCTATGAAAAATGCTAGATTTACTGGCTGTACATAAGAATCATGTATACCTATACACTGACTCTAGATTAATATAAAGTTTTGCCCTGGCTTTACATAGCATCACACTATTTGACATATCTTAAGCTCCTCTAGGAATATGTCCCATCTAAAACTCCCCACTGTAACAACAATATTCTACATTCATTATTTTCAATTTACACATGATGCCTGATTTACAATAATAAATAAATTCTGAAAAGTGGTTCCATTTGCTGAAAGTGTTGGAAAGAATGGGTATTCGGGGTTGAGATGGAGAGGAGGTAAATATTACCAGAATAATCTTGAACCAGACAACTTGAGTTCATTTTTGGTATCATCTTTTGCAGTTTGATGCAGTTTATTCAAGTTTGTTAGAGCCTTCCAGAAGCATTTAAGTGCCTCATATGTTCCAGACTGTTCTGCTGCTTAGAAAAGAACCCTAAACAACACAAACGAAAATTCCTTTGCCTGTGGAACTTACATTCCAACAGAAGAAGGCAAGCCACAGAAAACAAATATATGTAGAAAGTTATGCAGTCAAATACACTGAGGGAAAAAATGAAAACAAAACAAGGAAGACGGATAAAGAGTGCAGGGTAAATAGTTTGCGTTTATTGTTTCCCTACAGGGTGTCGGGAAAGATCTCACTGAGCAGATGGCGTTGAAGAATAGAGCTCAAGAAGAAGGGGAAGAATGTTCTACAAGTGTCAGGGAAAGACTTGCCTGGAGAAGGGAATAGCAGGTGTAAAATCTCCGAGCCACCTGAGAGAAGAAGATGGAAACTGGGCAAGCTCCTTAGGCTTTTTGTAGAACTTTGGTTTTATTCTGAGTGATCTAGAAAGCAATGAAAATGAGCAGATTCATGGCCTGCAGTGAGTTATGTTTTGTGAGGATCACTCTGTTTTCTGCACTGAGAGTACATTGAAGTAGAAAGAGAGCAGAAGGAGGAGACCAATTAGGAGCCTCTTGCAAAAAAGTAGCCAAAAGTTTAAAATGTGGCATTGATAGGTGGTAGCAGTAGTGGTGACGATGAGAGGTCTTTTTTTTTTTTTTTTCACAGACAGGATTTTGCTCTGTCACCCAGTTTGGAGTGCAGGGATGTCATCATAGCTAAAAGGAGCCTAGAACTCTGGGGCTCACGGGATCCTCTCGCCTCAGCATCCTGGGTGGCTAGGACTACAGCCATGTGCCACCAAGGACAGCTAATTTTTCCATTTGTTTTGTAGAGATAAGCTGTGGTATCCTGGAAGATTTGAAACTCCTGGTTCTAAATGATCTTCTTGCCTCAGTCTCCCAAAATGCTGGGATAGCAGGCATGAGCCACTGCACCCAGCCAAGAAGTCAGATTCGAGAATATAGTTTGAAGATAGAGCTGCTATGTTTTGTGGATGTATTTCTCGGAGGGAATGAGATACTACAGTTAAGGATGACTCAAAGATAAGGGGTCTGATAAAGTCGATGGATGGAGTCACCATGAAGTGACAGGAGAGACCCTGCGGAGCAAATTCTGTTGAATAAATGTATAAACTAGCTCAGGTTGATAAGTTTGGAAAGACTGTTTTACCTCTAAGACAATGAGATACATGAGTCAAGTTCAGAGGGAAATTTCCAAACTGGAACAATGAATAGTTAAATCCGTTCATCAAAAAGACAGTGCTGTATATAATAGATTGTAAAGATTGATTAGACCAGCAAGTGAGGATAGGTAGAAAGGTAAAGTTTGCACAGTGATAAAACCTATGATGGTCCATTGTGAAGGTTTAAAAAGTTGTATATGTAACATTTTTAAGCCATTGCCTGGTATACAGCAATCCCTCAATGAATATTAGATGTGGTTGTTTTCCTTTAAGCCACAATAGAATAATGCAATATTGTTCAGGTATCATGTATCACAAATTATATCATTAAATGAAGATTCATTATCATTTGACCCAAACACACTTCTCACTCATCTCCAAAGCATATTTTCTGTAATAGTCTCAAATAATAAAGTAATTGTAATAATAAAACAGTATTGGAATTGGAATTCGGCACATTTCATTTATTCTGACTTTTCTTCCAATAGTAATTAGCATCTGGTTTGTGTCTCTATGCTTTCTTTTAATCTTTTTTTAAAATTCCTGATTAATATGAGGGTACGGATGTTTAGGTACATTGCTCTAATTGTTAAGGTAAAGTTGACGTTGTGGTTGAGCCCTTGACCCAGGGTATGTGCTGGGCACCCTCACATTTGCATGTTAGTTGAGATCTCGCCAGTTACCTTTCATCCTCCTGCCTCCCCCTCACTTCCCTCCTCCTTGCTGGGCTACACTTGTGTTTGTTTCTCTTTCATGTGGGCATGTACTTGTTTATATATTGATTTCATATTCATAGTGATTGTTTTTAAATTCTAAAAAGAATACTTTACTTAGAAGAATGTGTTTCAACTCCATCCAGGTAAGCACAAACGATGTAAAGTCTCCACCTTATGGATGAGTGGTAGTCCATGATATACATGTACACAGTTTGTTAATTCATTCATGGTTGACGGGCACTTGGGTTGCTTCTACATCTTGGCCATTGTAACTGAGCTGCAATAAACATTCTAGTGCAAATGTCTTTGTGGTAAAATGATTTTTTGTTTCTTTTGGGTAGATACTGAGTAACGGGATTGGGGGATCAAATGGAAAGTCAGCTTTTAATTCTTTGAGAATTCTCCATACTTCTTTTCATAGAGGTTGTATTAGTTTTCAGTCCCACCTTCTGTGTAAAAGAGTCCCCTTCTCTCCACATCCACACCAGCATCTGCAGGTTCAGGATTATGTGGTGTGGGATAAAAATAACAACACAGGGTTCTTTTGAGGCCCTGAGACCCTATGATCCTGTTGCACATCACTCTCATTTACCTCCATATATTATAATTTGCATGTGTTTTACCCACGAGATTGCAAAATCCATGAGAATAAGGCTGCATCTTGTTTGTCTTTGTAGTCCTAGTGCATAGAAGTGTGCATGGAACCCCAAAACAAATCATAAATATTGGTGAATGAAGGGAATAAATGGGAGGATATAAGCTATGGGCTGGGCATTGTACTAGAGCTCTTTGACATATGGACTTATTTATTTATTTATTTAATCCCAATTAGAGCATGGCTAGATTGGTGCTGATAATAATAATAATTTCTGCACTGAGACCAACTGATGTGTTTACAGTACCAAACTCGTTAATTGCACACAAGACCATCCTAAGACCCAGTTGTTACTTACTTTTTGGAAAGTGTCTTGCCAATGCAAAAGTTTCTTTTTTAATATTTACAAAAGATGATTATTAATTTGTTTTCTGAGACAGAGTCTCATTCAGTCACCCTGGAGTTGAGTGCCATGGCGGCATACCTCATAGCAACCCCAAACTCTTGGGCTCAACCTATCCTCTTGCCTCAGCCTCCTGAGTAGCTGGGACTACAGGAACCCACCACGATGCCCAGCTATTTTTTTTAGAGATGGGGTCTTGCTCTTGCTCAGGCTGGCCTCGAACTCTTGAGCTCAAACAATCCATCCACCTCGGCCTCCCAGAATTCTGGGATTATAGGCGTGAGCCACTGAACCCGGCCTGATTATTAATTCTTGACTGAAAGTAGTTCAAAAGTGGAAAGACCACTAATTATAATAAAAACATACTAGGCTGTTATTAGAGCACCTCGATTGGTAGCAGTCCTTCAATATATTAAGGTAAAAGAAAGTAAATTGTAATATGTTAATGGGTATTTCATATATGCATGGATATACAATTGTGATGATTGTAAATCCTCAGAAAAGTTGAAAGCACACATCCCACAGAATACTTTTTCCCCTGAACCCTCAAACAGGTCAATGTCTTCCATTCTCTTACATAACCACAACATAAGCATCACAAATCAGGAAATTCACACAGATACGTTATTGCCATTTGGTTTTCAGACCCCATTCATATTTCACCAGTTGAGTTTACAATGTCTATCAGAGCAAAAACCCCATTCAGAATCATGTGCTCCTTCTGGCTGTCATCTGTCTCTCATGATGGGACAATTCCTCAGTTGTTCACTGACCTTCATAATCATAATGCTTTTGAAGATTACAACCCATTTATTGTGTTGAATGTTTCTCAAATTAGGTTTGTCTAGTGTTTCTGTTTGGTTATATTCAAGTTATGTGTCACTGAAGCATCCCTGTGTTCTTCTCATTGCAGTCTGTCAGGTGGCATGTGACCTCAATCTAGTCCTATGATAATAGTGGTCATTTTGTTTCTTGATTAAGGTAGACATCTCCACTGCAAAGCTAACACTTATAATGGATACGTTTTTTGTAATACCATGTCAGTATCCTATTCCTCTACAAAATTTCAATTAATTCACCTCTTCACTACAATGTGATTGCAGAATTTCTAAATTTTTTTCAATGGGCTATAATCTTCCATTGATTCAGGGATCCTCAAACTTTTTAGAGGGTTCACTGACCCTCACACCATTGGAGGGCTGGACTGCAGGCCCTGGAACGAGTTGGCTGCTAAGCAGGACAGGTAGCGGTGCAAAACACCTGGTGGGCCGGATAAATGTCCTAGGCAGGCCACATGTGGCCCGCGGGCCATAGTTTGAGGACGCCTGAATTGATGCTCAAATTGTCACAGATTTGCCCTCTGGAACTCTTTTCAAGCTGGTTTCAACACCTTCTTCTTTCTGATAGATGAAAACATTCCAGGCCCATTTTGTATTTTCTCTGCCATAACGCATAGCCTGAAAAAGCAAAGGGAAGAGAAAAAATGAGCCAGCAAGTCATGTTTTTTAAAACAAGTGATTTTTTCTAATTGAGTCATAAACACATAGATCATGTATACATTAGTGCATTCATGGGGTACAATGTGCTGATTTTAAATACAATTTGGAATGCTTACATCAAACTAGTGTTAATATATATATTTTCTTAGCTAATATATTTTTTAACAGTAAAATGTACATACTTCTAATTTATTTTTTAAGCATTTTTAATAAAGTTTCCTCTATTCTTGTCATAGACTTCATTTTCTTCAGTGTAACAAAGACAAGTTTTAATTGAAAGCAAAAATGAATGGAAATTAGAAATTAAACTAGAGCAATACACACAGCATGAATAGAGAGCCAAAGTAATGTGCACAGGTTAATAAAGAGATATTTTATTTAGGTGGGAGGCCAAGGTAGGTGGATTGCTTGAGCTTGAGACCAGTCTGAGTAAGAGTGAGACCCCATCTCTGAAAAACAGCCAGGCGTTGTGGCAGACACCTGGAGTCCCAGCCACTTGGAAGGCTGGGGCAAGAGGATTGCTTGAGCCCAAGAATTTGAGGTTGCTGTGAGCTGTGATGCCACCTACAGCACTCTATGGAGGGCTACAAATTGAGACTCTGTCTCAAAAAAAAAAAATTATTTAGCAAGAACAAAGGGAAAGTTCAGAGCAAAGAGAGTTGGAAGTGGATTCCTATCACGAAGGAAAGAAGGAGAAAGAGATAAATACTTCAATTTTAACTCCAATTATTTATATCTCTGCCTTTGATCAAGTCAAATTTCTGGCAGATGATAGGCACAGAATCAGTCTATAGAGATTGCTTTCTTTTTTCTTTATTTTTGGCTTGCATTTCATTGTGCATTCAAAAATAGAAGCAAAGAATTTCAAGATTGAAAAAGATCCTAGAGGCTTTATGATTGAAACCCTCCCACCCTGCCGAAATTACTCTGTGGATTCCGGATTGTCCCTTGGTTTCCTTAAACCATCACAGAGATAATTTGACTCCTTTTTGAGATTCCCTCCTTCAAGTCAGATAATTCAGATCTTCAGAATCCAATCAAAATGTCTATTTCTCTGATTTCTATCCATTAGGATTCATTCTACCTGTTGGGTCAAGAGAGAAAGGATATACCACGTTTTCTACACAAGAACAGTAGGAACGATGGAGAAAGCATTGATCCCTGCCTGGCCTTCAAGTATTCCCTGCTGAGAGTGAAACATTTCCCATTTCCTCATTCCTGATTCTGTATTTGCATATATCATAAAAGTATATTAATCTGCCAAGAAGTTACAAAATGCTTTTAAGACTATCTTTTCTCTGTTGAAATTTATATAATCGCTTTTTATATATGGGACAACTAAGAAACAATTTCTCTTTGTTAGTTCAATGACGATTAATCTCCAGGGCAATAGGAAATTACCTTGCAACAAATTTAGAAATGTCAGGAGTTGCCCTGATATGCACTGGAAAGTGAGGGGCTTAGTAGCTGTACCCAGTACACTGGAGCACAGTCATTTTTTTACTATTTTAGTAATGCAATGCATTTCAGTTTCTATATTTCCAATAGTTTATCTATAGGTGAAAATATTTAATTTTTAAACCTTATATTGCATATACGAATATGTTGAATATTAAAGGTTTTCCTTGAAAGAAATTATTTTTTTATTTTAAGTTAATTCCCAGGTGTAACTGAGACCACTTCAGACCCTTAGAAGAACTTTTAATTAAATTCCAGCCTCGTGAGCCCTCTTGTTAAGAAGGGCTTACTCCTGATCCCTAATTTGAAGCCTTGGGATTTTAGGAAAAAACATTATTCAATTCCACCGGCACGGAGGTCCAGGCGGTGACTACAGACTATGGTGAGAAATAAAGGATAGACCATATCAAAATATCACAAAATAATTCTCTCTGTGTGAATTCCTAATGGGTATCTAAAACATTTTGAAAAGAAAATGCCTTTAGGAAGGATTCAATGATACCAGTGTATGACTTTCTCTAAAGCAGAGAGTAATTATGAAAAAACAGTGGATTGTATTGAAGCTCTCATTTGATAAATTACTTTTAAAACTGTGATTAAGAAACAATGACACACTTCTGGGTTTTAGGGTTTTTTTGACCAGAATGTAATGAATATTGGTGAGACCATGTCACAATGTTTACTAATGTTACGTAGCAATTTGAATTCATGATGTCCATTTTTCAGATTATGAGTTTGTAAATCGGCTCTTGGCCTCTGAGTTAGAAACAGAGAGAGACAAGGGACAGGAGAATAAAATAACAGCATTTCTATGAGAAAAAATTTAAAAGATACAAGTAAAAGTGTTAAGATGTAACAGTGGTATCATTACTTCATGTTTATTATTCCATCTGAAAGATGAAAAGAAAAGATACATCACTATGGTTTTCTATAACTTCAAATAACAGAAGTGGAGTCAGTATCCCTGGTAATATTTTTAAGAAATACAAGCAGACACTACTCATTGCAGATGAGCGAGCAAAATATGAGCTTTTACATACATAGCTTCTTAAGATTTTGCAACAAATTTTTAACATATTTTATCTTTTTTTGTTGTTTATAAAAGATATTTCTAACTGAAATTAAGGTAAATCCTATCCGAAGGGAAATAATTTTCTCAAAATGATAACGTGCTTATCAATGGAGAGATCGGGGTATTCAGATACTGGTAACTTCATTTTGTAATTTTTGATGGTATGATTTTTTTATAAATTATATTTTTGATAACTTTTTTAAATAATTTATATTTTTTCCAAGAGTTTGACATCATATGATGAGTATTTGACTATTTCAGCATTGATCGTTGTGATTAAACATTTTAATCCTTTTCTTACAACAATTGATCCTCACGTAGAAATAAAGCTTATCTTACTCTATTCTGTATAAGAAGATTTCATAGACTCATATTTCTTCCTACTTTATGTCATCATTATTTGGCAATGGAAAAATACATTTTTAGAATGTTTTAGAATGGGGTGGCTCCTGTGGCTCAAAGGAGTAGGGCGCCTCATATACTGGAGGTAGAGGGTTCAAACCCAGCCCTGGCCAAAAAAAAAAAAAAAAGTTTTATAATAAACAATAACATCTTTTTGATTAATAAAAATTAATATTGTCATCTAGCAATAATATTCCCTGATTGTTCCTACAAGGTTAAACACAACAATAGAAATGTCAGGAAAAAGATCAACAACGGTAAAAATACAGACTAGCTGTGTTGGAGCTTGCTTAAATTTTTCAATTTTTCTATTGAAAAATAGTGGGCAAACTTTTTATCTAATTATATTATTGAGACAACCAAATGCTCCTGTATTAAAAGTATCCATAGATAAAATATGTAAAATGCAAAACTTTACCAGTTTCTATATTTGCAAATTTCCACCTTCACTGAAAGTAGATTTCCATAGACAGGATTTCAAGGATTGAAATAAGGATTATCAATATATGAACTATCAGGGGAAGAAAGAAAACTTTATAAAAAAAATTGGTTTAAAGGGAAAATTGTGAAAAAGAAATAGGTTCTTTGTAACAATTCTCATGAATAATATATCATTCGTAGCTTGAATTTAATTCCCAAACTTATCAGACATAAAAATTAATGCCAAGTGATGGTAAACATTTGTAATGATCAGCATTGCAGTAACTTTTATTCTGAGTAATTAGAAATACACTGAAAGCAGTTTTTACATTTCATGAATTTAAAGTTTAGTGTGATGTCTTTAAAGTACCCGGTTCTGCTGTATGTCTCCTGCCATTTGTGGGCCCGAGACATTCTGCCTTCCTTGTGTAATGAAGTGCTTTAGTCAAGAGCTCAGTGACCTCTGACAAGGCTCAGTGTGGGATTACAGACTGACAGGAGGCAGCTGGGAGAACGACTTGACAATTCACACTTAAAGTAATCCCTGAGAATTGCAGGGCAGCGATGAGGAAGGGACAGTTTGGCTCCCTTGTGAGAAGAGACTGATAAAAGATATTTCAGGTAGAGTTTTGGAACACCATAGTTTCTGAATTAAAGCTAAATCATCAAGTTCTCTCAGCCCCAGTCAATAAGGGAGCACATCTTTATGAATAGATTCAATCTACAACACTATTTCAAGCAGCTACCGCTTCAGCCCGTTGATAGAAACCTCATTTAGCCAATGGATTATCTATAATTGACTAACTTCTTTAATAGAGTTTTAACACATCTCCTGTGTAAAAACATTTCAGTGAGCGCTGACAGCGAATAATAGCTGTAATCAGAAATATAAAATAGTTCATTTTCTGTAAAAATTATGACAAGAAATCAATAATACAGACTTTTATATGTTGCCTTGTATGTTTCTAACTTGTTATTTTATTTAAAGTGGGTGTTGTTCCTAATAATAACTGTTCCATTATAATTTTGCTGAACAGTCCATTGTCCACTTAATGGCAAAAATAATTTGCAAAAATAACTTTCAAAGATTAGATATTTAATACAGCAACTATGTTAAATAATATAGAATTATCAAATACATTATATTACAATATAATATATAATTGAATAATAATATTCATATTTTTAAAAAATACAGATATTTTATTTAACCTCTTTTCTTACCTAAATTCTAGACTATTTGAGGTTTCTATTTACTATCTGCTACTATTCTCTTGAAGTTGTGACTGAAACTCGTTCCATAGTGAAATGAAAATATCAGAATCCAGTTTCCTTGGAGAATTCCCTATTGTTTTAATCTCACTTTTAATTTTCACCACGAGCAATATATGTTCATTGACTTGTACCTTCCAGGCATCCAGTAAATGTGTGATGGATTCGATTGGAATAACTTCTTTTTATTATTTTAGTAATTATTGAATATTTTTATAGAAAAAATAGTTTTCCTAGCTCATTCAATAAATATTATCTGATATTGATTATGTAACAATCACTTTGCAGAATTTTTTTGGTTCTTTGTTTTTGGCCAGGGCTGGGTTTGAACCCACCACCTCTGGTATATGGGGCCAGCGCCCTACTCTTTTGACCTACAGGTGCCACCCAGAATTCTGGATTTTTTAATGTCTTGATTTTCTTCACTTTCTGCTAATCTCAGAGTTCAACTTCTAAATTCACTCATTTTTAAGTCTACAATGATTTTAAGAAAATCTGGGTTAATAAG
>NW_003852402.1:33399660-33436805 GCF_000181295.1 Otolemur garnettii | reverse complement strand
ATGGGGTACAATGTGCTGTTTTTATATACAATCTGAAATATTTTCATCAAACTGGTTAACATAGCTTTCATGTCATTTTCTTAGTTATTGTGTCAAGACGTTTATATTCTACATTTAGAAAGATTCACATGTACCCTTATACCTATATTAATCCCTGGCTCTTCATAGCACTCTTTTTAAAGGGATAGAGTGATCTACCTTTCAAAGAAGAAAACACATCTTATGTCCAATTCCCCATCTAACAATGATAGTTGATAGTTTCTTTTTAACCTGTAAATCTAGTGTCTACTTGATGCATCTACTTTAAACATTTGTACTGTCTGAGTTTGTCAGAGCTGTTAGTTATGATCTTTATGAATGTCTGTCAGAACTTGGGCTGAATGTCCACAAGCTGGTTTGCATATTTTGATGATGTGAAGGTGGTGAAGGAAAGGAGGGAGGGAGAATGTCTGCTCAAACAGCACTGAAGGGCAAAATCCTGATTTCCTTCTCACGGACTTAGAGGTGTGCTAACTGCCTGCGTGTCAGGGAGAATTTAGGTTTCCTCAGTAACGGAATGGGCAGGAATAGCTGGGCAGCAGCTGGAGAGTAACAGGGCGGGTTACAGGGTCTGGGTCCCTTGGGTCTCCTGCGGCACGTGTATTAGGAGTTACTGATGCAGACCATGTGTCTCTTAGGTAAGAAAGCTGCTTGTAAGATGATCAAATTCAGAGTTTTTATCTCTAATTTAAAGTTACTCAAGGAGATGACAAAATCTTACTAAATTCAGTTTTTTACTTCCCCTTCTTAATTGACAGTCTATCAGAAAATGCTAGCTAGAGGAATGTCCGTTCTCCATTTACTGATTTGTATTTATTGAGATCTATCGGGAACACTATTATGCCAACCGGGGACTCAGAGTAAAACATATGTCACACGTTCTTTTGGATTCTTACAAATTAGGTGATTTGTTCTCAGCCGTTGTTCATGTTGACATTTTTTTTTAAAGGATTGACACTTTTCCAATTCTAGCTGAGATCCTCACAGTCACTGTGTTTCGAAGTCCTAGATTTATGTAGTGAGACTCTGTCTCTATTGCTTATGAACTCTCTGATCATGAGCTCGTCAATCCTTTCTTGTTTTGTCTACTTTCCACATTTGTAAAATTGAAACTAAAATCTCAGAATTCAAAAAATTTAAAATGTTAAGTGAATGAACATAATTCCATCTGCTTTTTAAAGACCTCATCATCACTTGAGATGTTATTAAACAATAAAAAAATCATGAACTGCACCTTAATTTGCCTACTTATTGCTGATTCATGCAATACAACTGAAACTCTGTTACCTATATTGGATTTAAGTTTCTCTGCAGACACGTTTAGTTCCAACACTATCCGAAGGATTTTTCTTAACTGATTCTGAAAAGTCATAATCATCACCTGCAAAGTTATTCCTTCGAATTTCATGGCTGCACACACAGTGACTCACACCCATTCCCAGTATGTCTTTTTAATAGTAGGTGTGGCTACGAAGAAATGATGGGAAATCAGATAGTTTTTTTCTGGTCTGGGAATATTCAACATACATACACTATACGAGCTTTTTGAGAAGGTGGTTGTTACTTATAAAAAAGGACCTTCACAAATATGGGTTTATATTAAATAAAAAGTAAATTCAGACCTAAAAATGGTTCAAGAGTGTCACATAAGGTTTTTGGCTACGATTTCCTAGCCCTTTTGCCCTTTTATTCCTTTTCTAACTTCATTTTTAAAAAAATTTATGCACCTGTGATTGCTCTGCTTCATCAAGCAAAGTGTCAACAGAAATGTGAAATTTAACCTTAAAAAACCATCAGTTCAAACATCAGTTTCAGTTAGTGCATGTTCCCTCTTTGATGTTAAAACGTCCAGTAGATTAATTGCTTAGTGGAGAGTACGTTGAGCGTTAGGACACTTCTTTCAAACCGCTGCCGTAGAATAGCTCACAAAGTAGGACTGCCTCGGAATCAAACACTTGCCTTCCTTGGAAACCAACCAATACTTCCTTTTGTCTAATTATTTGGCATTTACAGACCTCTTGGATTTCAGTGTTGCAAAATTCATAATTAAATGCTAACTCATATATAAAGGGTGTCCATAAAGTTCGTGTGCAATTTAAAATAGTAAACTAAGTTATATTAAATTATATTCTATTATAAAGACTGAGTATTTCATGTCATGCCTTTATTGAAAAAAATAAAATATACTTATTGTTTGCTAGGGGTTTTTATTTGTAGTTTTTTGGCCAGGGCCAGGTTTGAACCCACCACCTTTAGTATATGTGGCTGGCACCCTACTCCTTGAACCACAGGCACCGCCCTCCCTTGCTAATGTTTCTGTGGTGTCCTGTCTACATTTCAAACTCATTAAGGTAATCGGAGTTGATAATTTTAATGTGCAAGCTCAGGGTATAAATACCACCGGCCTGCCATTCTAAACTCTTGTTCAGCATGTAAGTATAGCTGTGAGGAATAAATCATTTGCTGAAGTATCTCATGTGGAACTAGATGTAAAGAACGCTGTAATTATCCAGATAATGAAGCCTTAAGATCTGAGACCCTTTCTATTCTTTAGTGCAGTTTAGTGTCTAGTCCAATGCAAACAGGGAATAATGCTTAAGAAATGCTTGCAGAATTTTTAATTATTAAACTAGAGGAGGCTAGAGTGTTATTAGAAGATAGATGATGAATTATAGGAACTATGTATTTTAAACCCACTAGGCTTCTACAACCTCCTATGTTTCTGCTTTTCTCTGGTGATTGTCTGAGTCAGACGATTCCTATCCCTCTCCACTGTACTCTCCACTTTGAGCTTAGGGAATGTTTGTATCACTTGATGGAATGCTCCATTGTTGTGTATATCAAAGACTGGAGATAGACTATATACATCTAACTTGAAGCATGGCCAATGTGATAAAATTGCCACTTCATTTAATGGCTTCATGTAAGCCATTTCACTTGGACTCCCAAGTTAGGCAATCAAATACATAGAAAGATGTTTTCCGTCTTAGAAGAGAGAAGTGTACCTAGTATTTGCATAGTATGTTCACATTCAACTCTGAAAAAATGAGTGAGGCAGAGCAAATTCCATCAAATTCTATGGGACATTGTGTTTGCAGGTGTGAATTTATCTGACCAGAGGTTGGTTCAATTTTTGTTTTTCATCACTTCCTCAAAAGATTTTCTGTTGGCCCTATTGCCCAATTTAACATTTATGATGTGGAATTTTCTGAAGGATCTGAGTAGTGTAAGGTGCAATGGAACAGAGACTTATATGCAAGTCATATAATTGTCACATAATTTGGGGGCAATTAGGGAATGGGTTACAATGGGGATACCTGGAGATGAAACCTCAGAGGAAATTTGGCAGGTACTGTATATGAAGTTAAGCTATATCCTTAAATTTTATCAATAAGAGAACTTTATTCCCTTTAAATCAAGGGCTAAAAGTGAATTTTTTTCAAGGTAAGTCTGGGAGTTGTACTGAGATTGGAATGACTGGGGGCTGGTGGGAAATGGTGAAGGCTATCACGGTAGTTTAAGAGATTATGAACAGGATGATGAGCAGTGTAACTAAGGGAAACTCAACAGTGTGCTTTCATAACCCATAATAAAAGCAAGAATCAAGAGCTAGAAACATCTTTGGTAAAAGCAAGATAGCATGTGGGGCTCAGGAAATTCAGGAAAGAAAGTGGAAGCAGTAGGGAACCAAGTGAAAGATTTGTGATGGAATCTAAAGGAAGCATTTCCCCACTTTCTGACACACCCACAAAACACTCAAAAAATGTTAAATCACTGAATGTTCTCTTTAGGAGTATCACATGTCTCAGGTCAAATCGGTTAAGGATTTACAATAACTAAGGCAATTACGAGGTCACTGGTGACTGCTCTGAAAGCAAGTACAAGAGATTTGTGGAGGCAGAAGTCATGTTTTAGAATAATGAAGAGTAAATTTGAGCTGGGGAAGCTTTTATGATGATCATAAACAGCTCATATAAGATGTTAGGCCAGAAAGGGAATAATTCAATTCAAAATATATTGATCATTCATTTACTAGCAGGTTCTACACTAAGCACTATGTTTCCCAAAGGAACTTAGAGACTGATGGAGAAAATTGGCCTTTAAGAGGTAAACTAAAAGTTAAGATAGGCTAGGCATAAGAAGATATGGATGGTGGTGTGAAAACAGTATAGATCCAGAAACACCTTTCTAAGGAACAGACTAGAAATGAACTGGAGTTAGGCAAAGATTGGTGAGGAGGGCATCAGTGGAAGGAAAGAATACATTGGCTATATAACTGGAACTTTATATCTGTCCACTTGTTCTTAGAGCTAACTATTAGAGTCTAAAAATAGACCTGCCCATCAATCCTGCAATTCCTCTCCTAGGTATCTATCCAGATGACCAAAAATCATTTTAAAAAAGCACCATAATGCTTATTGCAACCCAGTTCATAATTGCCAAGTCATGGAAAAAGCCCAAGTGCTGATGGACCCATGAATATATTAACAAACCATGGTATATGTATACCATGGAATATTATGCAGCCATAAAAAAGAATGGAGACTTTACCTCTTTTAGGTTTACATGGATGGAGCTGGAAGATATTCTTCATAGTAAAGAATATCAAGAATGAAAGAAAAAGTACCTAATGTACTCAGTGCTATTATGAAACCAATATACAATCACCCACACTTTCATACAAATGATACAGTAATAGCCCAGAATGTAGGAGGGAAGAGGAGGGGGAGAGGAGAGGAGGTTGGAGGCCAGGCAGAGGGAGGATAATCAGTGGGACCTCACCTATGGTAAATATTGCAAGGGTACATGTCAAATCTATTAAGAGTAGAGTATAAATGTCTTAAAACAAGTAATTAAGTGAGGTAAAGGCTAGTTAACCAGTTTGATGTAAGCACTCCAACTTGCATATAAAATCAGAACATTGTACCCCATAAATACATTAATGTAAACAGTTATGATTTAATAAAAAAATGAAGTGGAAAAAACAGAAGGCAAATTTCATGTTAAGTGTTCTTACAAAAATAACAATAGAAGAATAAAGAAAATGAATATTTCTGGTTAAGGAATATGTAAAGGGGTAAAAACATGAGGGGGCATAGAGTTTCAAATTGTAAAATAGATCATTTCCACGCGAGTCTAGATATAACTTTAACTTTTTGGACTTACCAGCTTGTTTAATAAATTGAATGTTACCAGATAAGTTTGAAGCCCTTTATTTTCCTCTTCCTGTGTATCTCTTCCCCTTTCATCAACACTACATTGAAAAAATACCTATATTCAACATACAAATACCGTCTATGGATAATGCTTTTTGATCCCTACGTCAGACCTCATTGGACAGAATGATTTTCTTGTTCTGCTTTGATGTTGGAAGACGCCGACACTTTTTTGTTGTGGTGGTGGTCTTTGTTCTGCTGTCTGAGCCTGTCTGACTCTAACCAACAGACAGCCCAGGTTGGACTCTCTCTGCTTCTCAGCAGGCCACGTGTTTCACTGTGAGCAGGTGACCACGCCTTGTATTTGTACAGTTGTGCCTGTAGGAAAATGGCAGGGAGAAGGCGAGTAAGTGACGATGATACTGCAATGTGGATTCCTGAGTTCAGGGTTGAAGGAGAGTTTAACCCTTCAAGGGATGAAGGTGAGCATGAAGAAACTCCTCCTGCGTGCAGTGATACTAGGTCCTGCGAATCTAAGGCTAGTGATGAAGAAGGAAGTGATGATCATTCCCAACCTGTAACAAGCAACTGGAAGGTTCATTGTGATGTTTGATCTTATAAAGTTCCCATACCCTGCCACACAGCAGGGATTGTATGAAATGAAAATACATAGCCTATCACAGGAACAGTTACGGCTTCTAGGAGGGATTTTCCAAGTGACATGAAAGAGAAGAAACTTCAGGAATACGAATCACGTACCCGTCAATGCGATGTGAAAATGATGTGCGTCTTGTTCTATGACAAGATGTGAGTGGCAATGCTGAGTACATTCTTCGGCTCTCAAACACAGCTTATCACTGGTTCTGGGAAGAAACAGCCTGTTCAATGTGAAAAACGGACAGTTCTGTTAGAATGCACAAAGTTTACAGGAAGAGTGGACAGAGCCCATCAGTACTGGGGATGGTACAGATTGACAAGAAGCTCCTACAAATGGTGGAAAAGTCATTCTGGCTGAAGGAAGTTGCAATTGTGATCATCCTTGACTCATTTGATAAGAAGGAAAATGGGAAAAGGGCAGACTCACTTTCCTTACCAGAGAAATCTCATCACAGGGCTGTAAGCAATGTGAGGAACAGAAATTTACAGAAGAGGGGGAGACCATCATCTTCTGAGACTGAGGAAAGGCTAAGTGAGAAGATGCATTTTATAATCCAAAAAGGAAAAGAAGTCAATAGAAGATTCTGTGGTTTGCAGCAGAAGAAATGAAAAAGGTGGCAGGAGAGAAACCAGTTTCTACTGTGAGACTTGCAAGAGGAAGCCTAGAGTTCAAGACGGCTTCAAGAAGTATCACACTCAAAAAATTATGAACAAAATATAAGCAAAAAAAACCTTCATTGTTTTACGTAACCTAAAATGGATAATAAAATCATCAGGTGAGTTCATGTTTACATTTTTCTCTTTTAAAACTGTAGGATAATTACAGGTAATCCACCAATCCCTTTCCCACCCAAAATAAATAAGAGCTGGCGAATATGTGGATGGCAGAAAAATAGGATTAGAAAGGGTTAAGTACATATTCAATATACAACCACGGCTGTGAATTTTGTGTATATTATTTACTTCTCCTGCTTTATATTATTAATGTATGTGCATATGTCTTCAATTCCTATATTGTTAAATTTTGTTAGCTTTTAAATTTCATGTAGATGGAATCATGTCACATGTATTATTGTTTTCACTGAACATGTTTTGTGAGTCACCAAAAAGAGGGCGGAGAACATGAGTTAAAGATCGTAGGTGAGAGGGGAAAGAATTGAAGCCTAGAGGCCTCAAATGAGTAGAGAGAGCCAGACTGAAGAAGAGCTTAGAATCAAAACGGGGTCTTCTGAATACAGGTCCCAGAGTTTCATTGCCATGTTGAAAGCTGGTTAAAAGACAACAACCGCACCTGTGTAAAAATAAATGTATCATTACTTTATAATTAAAAATAGGTTTAAAATATTGTAAAAAGGGGTATGTTTCGTAGTTCTCCCTATGAATCAACTCAAGAGGGTAAAAAACACGGATTCTATGAGCACAACATAAATACTTCAGAACTGTTCCATTGAGAAATATCTCTTGAAAACCATTTTCAACCCACACTAGGATGATTCCATTAACCCTTGTTAATAAGAGACTCACATTCTTCAAAAGAATATGTGTCTGGTTGAATATTGTTTCTTATATTATTGCTTTTATTACAGTAATGGTCAAGGTGTCTTGAGCATTACCAACACAAGGACCAAGCTGCTAAAACGCAAACATTTGAGATGTGTCCATGAACACCACTCGACTTTGTTAGAATGACTTTGTCAATGAAGCAACTGCTCATTTGGAAGTGTGTGTGATGATTTTCAATTTTTTTTTTTTGTAAAAATTCATGTGTCTTTGTGCATATGTATATATATATATATATGTATGTACAATATTTGTATTATCTTTCTCCCAGCTATTCTTGATTTGTTGAAGTGTTTAAATATTTGGGGAAAGTTGATTTCCTTGAAGCTGAAAAATGAGTTTCAGGATTCTACCTTGTGCTTCAAGAAAAGGCCTTGGAAGGCTACTTTTAAAATTGTGTCCATACGTAAAAACTAATCGAGGAAGGATTGATGCCCACAGACTTTCACTACACTTTATGTCTAGGCTAGACTGGCCTATCCGCGCTTATTGTAATTTCAGTCTGATTGCTTTTCTTTGTATTTAATCCCTCTGTGAAGTGTGTCTGCTTTATAATTCACAAATAATCGTCTGCTGATTCCATTGCAGGGGAGCTTTTATTTACAGACCCAGTTAAAATATATATTCACTATTTATTATCACTTGAGGATAATCTCCCTGGAAAATTCTTCCTGTTTTCCTTCCCCCAAAGTCAATATGCATGCCTCATTTTTGCTGCTGTCTGAGGTCAGAACAGCCTAAGTCCTGCAGCCATGCTGGCTTTAGCTTTAGTTAAAAGCAGGCAGCCATATATCTGAGAAACGCTGTATAATTGATATGGTGTGGGCAATATCTTTAGCACTCTGAGTGAAAAGGTTTCAAGGAAAGGCTTGCTGGTCTCCCACTATAATGTAACACCTTTATATCTCATATGTGGTCATTAGAATCATATGCATTTATCCCCTCGGAAAAACTACCACGCGGATAACATATTAAAAAGCGACATGATTTTTCCATTGCCGCCAATTCTAAGGTCACAAACAACTCTAACCTCAGCTGGCTGGAAAGAAACTTTTTATTTCTTATGGTCCTTTAAGATTAAGTGTTTCCATTTTCTTTATAACCCAAACCACATCAGAAACGATTTGTGATGACTATTTGTAAGAGGGTGTTTTAGCTTCTGGCCAAAACTGTCTGATTTTTAATACAGGTTTGAGTTCAGTATCTTTTCTGTTCTTCATTCCCAGAGGAGTACAAATCGCCACGATACAATATGAAGTGGTATTTTTAAAGTTTCCTTCTTCATTCCATATGTAGTCTACAAAATAGAAGTTATATGAGAAAAATGCACGTAGAAGTTATACGAAATACATCTGTCCAGATTTATAGTGGAATTTTGAAAAAGTTATAAGCCAGCCTCCCCAAACTAGCTGCTGATAACCTGCTTCATCTGTCTTATGTCTGAGAGGAAGCTTAACACAAAGATGGGGCAACCTCTCTAACTCAGAAGTCAGCATGAGAAGAAACAGTGACAGCTGTAGGTGGGCGATGATTTATATGCCTTGTGACTCCCTCCACCTTCCTCAGACAGCCATGGAGATATTTTCGTGACCTTGGAGCTGTGTTTGTGCACAGTATAGTTTGACCTTTTTTGCTTATATAGATTAGAAACCATATCGACTCTAGGAGCTCACTTAATGAATTTTTAATAATAAGGTACATAAATAATTCCCAAAGTCTATTCTCAGTCATTGTCTCATTGAGCTACGTTAACTAACTATATATTATTAGACAGATTAAATATGGTTACCCTCTCCTGGTATCGAAAAAGCTGAGGGTGAAAATGTTTAAAGTGACTGTCTCAAAGTTATGTGATTAATAAATAGTAGAGTGAAAGTCTAGATTTCTGACTCTTTACCCAGAATTTTTGTTTGTTTGTTGTTTGTTTGTTTTCTAGTATACCCTCTGTTATGCTGAAGTATAAAGCATTCATTTCAATTCACATCAGAAATTCTGTCTGAAATTCTGTCTTCCGTTTAACTGGTTATACCGTACTTAGACAAATTTTTTTTTCACCAGTTCCCAACTACACAAAAGGTCTTTATTTGTGTTTGTATAAATCATTTCATCTCCTTTGCTTTCTGCATAAAGTTCCCAATGTCCAGTGAATTGCCCATTAAGTTTGTCTGGGTGCTCAGTGTTCTAACAATTAAAAAGAGCATCTGTAATATGCTGTGCTGAAGGTGCTATCAATTCAGTTTTCTTGTGTAACTCTGGGAAAGGGCCACCGGGAACTTGGCCTGATGTTATATACTGTGGCAAGGTTTGGGTGATAGAAAAGCTGTTTTGAGTGACTCCTTTGCAAGAGCTTACCCTGATCATTTCAACTAGTTTTTAACTAGAATCCCTCCAACAGTGAGGCACAAGAATTCTGCATTCTGGGTGCCAAGCAAATGATCACGCACAGTGAAGTTCTCACAAGTTAAAATGGTAAGATGAGCCACAGATGCAATCTTTCCAGGATTCGGGCAATGATTTACGAAGATTCCTGAGTTTTTTCCCCTCTGTGACTTTAGGTAAAATGATTTAATTTATGTTGTTGAACAACTGAGGATATCTAAAGCTGTTTAAAGCAAAACAAAGTTAAAAAACAAGGACAACTTAAGCGCACTGCACAAAAGTTGGCTGAGGTTCCAGATTTTCCTTCTTTCCTTCTCCTCTTCTGCCTTTTCTTTCTTTCTCTCACTCCTTTCCTTCTTTCCTCCTTTTCTCTCATTTTTCATTCTTCATTCTTTCCTTGTTGATGATGATAAAACTCTTCCTCTCATCTGTAATCTGCCTTAGTTTTATAGATTTCAGAGCACGTTAATTGATAAGTAAATGCTTGCTTATACTTTTTAATGCACTTTTGGGTTACGGTTGATAAACTACCCTACCTTGTCCCCTCTCTGTGACATGGTTCTCCTACATGTGCCCAGTTCAGGCAGCACACCACATCCATTCCACAAAACCTGACCCGCCCTACATGCTACTCAGCCAGCTGAGCCATCACGTGTTTCGATGTCATGGAAATAAGAACCCTGTGGGAGTGTTTAAATGTTTACTTTTAACTTAACTGCTCTTTTCAAGGATCTGTGGCAAGCATCTCCCTGACCGGCACTGACCAAACCAATGTCATTTCTTGGCCAGCCTTTGCTAGTAACTTTCCATCTGCATTTCTTTCTTTCATGGCTCTCTCTACACATAGAATCCAAATGATCATTTAAAAATGTGAATAATTGAGCGACCCCTGGCTTTAAATCTTTCCTAGATGGCTTCCCATAATCACATGGGCCAGACATAAGGCCTGTATAAGAATAAGTCGTGCATCTACCCAGAGGAAAAAAGTTATTGTATCATAAGGTCTTTTGCACTAGACTGTTTATCACAGCTCAATTTACAATAATCAAAATATGGAAACAACCTAAATGTCCACATCCCAGGAATGAATTAACAAGCTGTGCTATATGTATACCATGGAATACTATTCAGCCATTAAAAAGGTGGAGGCTTGACATCTTTTCTATTAACTTGGATGGAGGTGGAACCTATTCTTGTAAAGCATCACAAGAATGGAGAAGCAAGAATCCAATGTATTTAATTCTGATATGAAGGCAGTAGATGAGCTAATGCAAGGGGTGGGGAAGGGGAATGAGGGAGCAAGGGGGGGAGAGGATAGGGACATGACAGTGTAAATAAAAAAATAAAAGAATAAGCCCCTGGGACCTCTCCTAGGAAATTTCTTTCTGCTTCTTCATGTCATCACTATGGTTCTGCCATTTGTCTCTGCCCTGTGTTAGGAGCTCTGTGCATGCTCTTTCCTCTGCCTGGAATGCCTTTCCCTGGACTCTTCCCGAAGCTGCATTCTGCTCCTCTCTAGATCAAGCATGGGCAAGGTTCTATAAAAGGTCAGTAGGTAGTAAAGACTTTTAGGATTTCAGGTCTTAGTCTCTGCCACAACTAGTCAACTTAGGCATTGTAGAGCAAAAGCTATTGGCATTGGTATCCACAGATGATACATAAATGAATGAGCATGACTGTGATCTAATAAAACTTTATTTGTGGACACTGAAATTTGAATCACATATAATGTTTATGTATGGAAACTATTTTTCTTCTGCCTATTTAAATGTAAAAAGCCACTCTTAGCTCAAGGGTATAGTTTGTAGATCTCTTGTCTATAACTGGCTTAAAAGACATTTCATAGAGGATTTTTTTCTCTGACCTTCTTATCTAATAAGTCTGTTTCTTATCTCAGCACTCTGTTATTTTAATAATTGTTTATTTTCTAATAGTTTATTTATCTGCATTTTTTAATTCAGTTACAGCTTCCCTGATGTTAACTGTTCCATTAATCTTTTTAACCTACAGTTAGAACAATGTCTGGTAGGTGCTCGGTAAGTATTTGTTGACTAAATGAATTCTGTGAACTCATTTTTCTACAATTCAAAATGCTTTAAAAAAATAATCTATGTGAAACAGTTTGTTTTAGGAGGTTGAAACATCGTAAGATTGGAACTTAATACAAGCATGCTGTTATCATTCTCACTGTGTTCTACACATCCAAACTGTGAATTACACTGTGTTTATTTAAAAGATCATAGAAAGAGACTATATTATCATAGTTTAAGACTTTTATTTGACCTCCAAATTATAGCCATATTTACAACAATGTCTTCCAGTGTTATAACATCTTGTTGGATAAAGACTCAGAGGTAACCATGTAGTTTTGGCCACCATTGTTGGCACTCACCCATCCCCTACTCTCTCTATGCCTTTCTCAGGACCCAGCCCCCTGTATTATTGTGTCCCCAGGAGAGCTGACCCTACCTTAGCCCCAATGAGAATATTGATCCTTTTTAATCAGTCATTGCACTTGTGCCCCCTCAGCTCCTAGGATCACCAGCTAAGAGCCAATAGCACCAAGAAATATTCCTTATGGGCTTTGGTGAAAGGTATTCCTACTGCAAAAGAGACACAAGAAGAGATTTGGTGCATCCCATCTTTCACAAAGGGACGTGAGAAGACATGGGCAGGGAATGGGAGTGCAGAGCTGGCAGAGGCATTGCCTGAGAAGCCTGAAACTACCTTCTTATTCTGTGAGATAACTCAATATTCTGTTGATTGGGCCATGGGTTCTGAATCCCTTGGGATTCTGTTAACTGTGTTGTTATAATTCAGCAGGTTTACATGTTCCCATGCTGCTGCTGGTCACAGTTCACACCTTTGGTGGAGCTGGCTTAGTCCTCCGCTAGTTAGGTTTTATGTTATTTGTACTACCTACATCTGAAAACACCTTAACTAATATATTAGGCATACCAAATGTGTATGAAGAGTGAGACACTAACTTCTTTCTAGCTTCACATTCATTTAGTCATACTAGTGAAGATAAATTATATAATTTTTGAGTTGTTTTATACAGAATAAAGACATACTACTTTTTCTTAACACTGACTCTGCCTTTCTCACGAGGAATAATCAAACCACTAAAAATTGTTTTCTGTGATAGTACTGTGAATATTGTAAAAATAGCTACTTCTGTTGTAACTTTATCATTGTGTTTATCTTTGATAATGATGTCTTTTTTTTTCCTCACCATGATCTTTCAAAACTGGTAAATGTTAAAAACAGATGATTATTGGTTCCCAAAGATAAATGTATGATTAGATTTGTTCATTTGGCAATTCAACCTATTAAAAAGAGTTGACTCAACTAAACCAACTCAACCGTTTGGGTAGACATGCAAACCAAGTTTTTCTTTTTTTATTGTACTAAATTTCTTTCAAATATAGTAGAACCTCTGTAAGTTGACCACTCAATGGACTTTAACAAAGTGGTCAGTACAGTACAGTACAGAGGTGGTCAACAAAGGAATTAAGCCTACTGTACCGATACTTCTATACGGTGCATGTCTAGTCTGTAAAAATTAGGTCAACTTAAGGAGATGGTCAATGTACAGAGGTGGTTCACTATATGGAGGTTCTATGGTATTGTCTTAGAGTTTATGTGAACACAGACTGAAGTATTATCTGAGCAGAGACAAAAGAGTCAAGACAGTGAAAACTAAAAGATGCATTTGCAAAAATTAAGAATTTAAATCCCAGTTTTGTGATTTAGGTCTTTAAATTTGATGTACTACAGGCTTTGCTTGTCTGGAATAATACAAAAGTTATAAGGATACTGTTGTAAAATAAGTACAGACAGAAAAAAATTACATCAGCATAAACATTTACCTGGGATAATATAAATTATGCTTTGAAAATGAAAACTGTCTGAATCTCATGGTAAACCCAAGATGGCCTCTTCTGATGATTGCTTAGACTTAGAGGAAATGGATGTTCTTTGTGTACAGGATTATTGCTGTCAACTCAGAATCATTTCCCTAATATACTAAAAATATGTTTTGAATAATGATTGCAATAATGTTTTGAATGATGATTGCAATAATGTTTTGAATAATGTTTGAAAGTAATGATTGCAAAGTAATTTAATTATACCACACTAATTTTTTATCATATTCTCCCAACCAAAATAGAAGTTAACGTTAAAATCAAGAGTTCATTCTTTTCTGAGAGTTGAGTAACTAGCTAGATTACCAGCCAACCCAGAGCAAGACCAATTGATGGTCTCACAAAACAAGTCCAGCAATCCAGAACACAGTGTTGATTCTGGCCAATTCCTAAAGAACACTCATGCAAGTATTCTGAGTGGAGTAGACTCTTGTTTTTTTTTCTCCTAGTATGATGGGTAAAATGAAATCTTCTTCAAATCTCCTTCCTATAAGTGTTTATTCTCTGATGAAATTGTAAGAGGAAGTGTTTTTTTTTCATGTATTTTCTGGCACACATAAATCAGATAGATTTCTATAAATACCTGTAGTCTGTTCTAAATGACATAAGGAAATTAAATGGTTACACAGGCCCCAACTGTTCAGGCAAATCATTATGAAGAACAGGTTTTATGCTTCCTTGGTGCTATAGAATCAACATCAATTCACACCTCTTTGAATTTTAGCTATGCCTTAAATCTCTAACTATATTACGAGTTTGAGTGCCAAAAAATTAGGAAATTATGAACAGTGGTACTTTTGTTATGTTTAGTGTCAAGTAATTCTCATACTCTTATACTTTTGTGTTGTGTAATGTATTTGTGTGCTTTGCTGTGTATACACATAGCTTGTAGTGTATATTTTTCTATTCTAAAAGAAATATTGTAAGTTGAATCATCTTAGGCTAAGAAAAATATACCAACATAGACATCTCACTTAATTCTTAATAATTTTATTTATTTTTGGTCACAGGGAAAGTTTAATAAGACGTTCAAGAAGAAATGAATGTCATCACAAATGTGTATCCCTGGTAACAAAATACTTGTTTGAATGCAAAAACAATTTTATATAATATACCTAAATACAAATATAAAATGGGTGTGCTCGGTGTGACTCAACCATGTGGTACAGGCAAAAAATTCCAAACCAAGGTATACATGTTGGGCCACATTGCATAACCTTATGTTGGTGTATTCTTATTTCTTCCTTTTAGAAGTTAACAAAAAGGAAAAAATGAAGGTGGTAAAGAATAATGAAGTAAAGTTGGGGCTGTGGAAATGCTCGACTTAATGATACTAATATCCTGATTAAATACAAAATACCGTTTAATTTCATAACTTTTTAAAAACTTCCTGCCCACTTTCAGATATGTGGGGTTTTTTTGAAGAAAATATTTAATATTCTGTAATAAAGATGAATTATTTTTAATATGGCTAACTAATAAAGGTATGACAATATAACAACACACATTTTAAAAATATAGAAAAAATTGACATGGGCATATGTTTGACTAAAACTCTCATTTTCAGAATTTGCAGATGAAGTTTTACTTGCAATTGGAGTCTTTGTTTTCTTCTTGCAGTAAGAGAACAAGTGAAAGAAAAATCAATAGATACTTATTTTAAGTTTAAAAAGATGCCATAGGCCATTGTTAAATCCTGGCTATTGCAGAAAAGAAAAATTATATGATGCTGTTTTCTTTTTTAAAAAAATCAATAAAAAGCAATTTTACTTGAGCTCTCATTTTAAAAATTATAACCTACTGGTTTATATTCACTGTACGTAGTGCAACCAATTCAGTAATAAGCAGAATATGACCGTTAGGACAGCTTTAATGGAACAAGCTGTTGAAAAGAGAGTTTGAGCATTAGAGACTTGCATATATATTTAGTTTTCTATATTTAAAGGAACATATGCAAAAATAATAATAAAGTCCTGACTCAATTTGTAGGTATTGGCTAAAGGCTGGTCAATCCCCTTCTTGAAAAGCCAATTAAGTCCTTTTCAGGATCTTAACCTCTGGGGCTCTATGCACCAGCCATAATTTTCTCAGGGCCACATAGCAGACAACTAAGGGCAACCCCTTTGCTCTGAAGCAACAGAAATTGTTCAGATTAGTGGATCCCAAGGAGTTCAGGAAACCTGGCTATCTTCATCCAATTCACTGTACGCTAACCACTCCCACAGCTCCAATTTGCTGTTACCCATTCCCACCGTGTAACCCCTGTTGGTCCTGCCTGGCAGTGTAGAGTTCTGTGTGGAAAGTCATCACGTCATGTTCCACTTTCAAAACAATCTCCAAATCTTATAAAACAGAATCCACGCCCTCAACACCCACATTTCCTCCCATCCTGAGGATGTCTAGTGAAGGCAGTTAAGCAGCTATTATTTATCAACTTAGATTGGTTACCACTATTAAAAAATCTATACCAGAATTATAAATTATAAACCACTTAACTCGCTTTCCTACATATACTTAACTGCATTCATATTAGCTAAGTATAGTTTGTGCTTGGAAGCATTTGGCTAAGGACTTTTTCCACATGTGACAATAAAGATCATCATTTAAGATGAAATTAAATTTAATAGGATAAAGGAGGGTATAAAATTTAAAAGAAAGTATAGGCTTTAAAGCTACATTATACTTTCTGGCAGGTTTATGAGTAAATATTGAAGCAAATTTATCAGAACAGGAAGTGGATTATCATAATATTTAAACAACATAATATAGTGAAAATATGAAAAAAGAATAATAACTTTAAATGGATGTCTCATAGTTGAATACTTTTGCAATGAAAACATTAATGGATCATTTCCTCTTTCAATGTGAAAAGAAGTTATTGCAATGTGCAACCCACTATGAATTGCTTTAATAATCTAATATAGAGTTCAAAAAATTTATAAAGATTCAAATACATGGTAAATATTTCAAAATTTTGGGACCCATCAGATCTCTGTCCCAACTATTCAACTCTTCCTTTATTGTGTTAAGTAGCTGTGGACAACAAAGATTTATTGATAAAAAGAGACAACAGGTTGGATTTGGCTCATGGGCCATAGTGTGCTGGCTATTGGCCTAATAGTCTAAATTACAATGATGGCTTCCTTTTCATCCATGATTGGCATGAGTATACAAGGGGCTTCCTTATTTAGAAAGTATGAGGGCCACATGCCAGAAACAAGGTAATTCTAGAGTGATTCAGTCAAAGGCATTATCTCTTTGTGACAACATTAAGATTATAATTCAACTAGTCTTGTGTGACAGTTGGTATAAGTCAGAGAAAAAGAGCTATACTGTGACACCAGCAGCATCACTAAACCACTGATTTTCGTGATAAGGTTTGTCATCTGCTGCTCTGCGTTTTCTATTCATTAATCTCCCCCCAAAATAACAAGTCCCCAGTAAAGTACTCATTTCTCCTGTTCAATGACCTGCAATTGGGACTAAAAGTGGCGCAAATAATAAGTATGATACAGGTTCATTATCCTTTATCTGAAATGCCTGGGGCCAAGAAGTGTCTCAGATTTTGAAATATTTGCATATTCATAATGAGATATCTTGGGTATAAGATCCAAGTCCAAGCAAGAAATTTATTTATGTATCATATACACCTTATACACAAAGCCTGAAGGTTAATTTTGTACAATCTCTTTCATAATTTTATTCATGAAGCAAAATTTGTTTAAATACTCACATGCAGAATTTTTCTCTTGTGGCGTCACGTCAGCGCTCAAAAACTTTTGAATTTTGGAACATTTCAGATTTTCAGATTAGAAATGATAAATCTATGATAGTAATAAAATAATAATTAGGTGCTGGTTATTATTTATTGTGCAAAAAAGCCTGTCTTTCTCGTCAAAACTCAAGCCTATTTCGTCCAAGAAGCCTTTTCTGACTCCAAGTGCTAGGTTTTATGCCCTTTTATCCCCACCCTTCACAGCTCTCAGGTTAGATTTGCTAACCCAGCACTATTACATTCTAAGGGTCTTACTATTATTTTCTTCCTAGACTACTAATAAATGCCTGGAGGGCAGGAAGCATGACTTGTCAATCCTTGAATCCTTTGGGTCTAGCACAGTGCCTGGCTCCTAGCACTCCTGTGCTGTAAATGCTTAGAAAAGAAATGAAGGGGGGGGGTAGCCTCCTGAGGCCTCTAACAACTAGAAGGAGAAGCTGAATTGGGGATAATATGGAGGCTGAGATGAAAGGCCCATCACTCTGAATCATTCTAGCACAAATTACAGGCTTTACAAATGATTTGCGAATGTTAACATTTCTGAGTTTACTGAACTGCAAGGCATCTTAAATTTCTCTCCCTTCTCCGGGCCCCTCCTCATTCCGACTGCATTTTGGTCCTTCTCAAGTGAGGGAGAAAGCCAGCTTGAAAACAAACCACGAATACGGAGTGTTTTCCTTGTGATTCTCCCTTTGTTTTTGTTTATCACAGCAGCAGAACTAAGATGTCTTTCGAGATGTGGGCAGATAGACTACCAAGAATGAAATTTCAATTTGAGTTTGGCATGAGGTAAGCTACTCTCCCCAAAGTCTTTTACAATGTGCTGACTGTAATACTTTGACCATAAACCACTGGTAATAACAAGAAATTAGGCTCTGGTTAGAAACACATTACTGCATTGCCAAATCTTTCTATGGAATTCAACTACTACATATTTTTAGGTTAAAGAAAACTAGATCTTCTGCACCGAGGTTAAATTTGACTTTGGTTTCAAGTTACCCCTAAAAAGAATTTTAAGCTGATAATTTATTGTATCTGATTTTTTTTTTCATATGGAGATACATTTATAGTACATTTGATAAATAAATATCTTTTCTATTGAAAACACCAATGACATACGCAGTGATACTTATTAACTAGAGATTTCCAGTGGAAAATATTTGTTATTCTGCGTGTGTGAGGCAGCATGTGTAGGAATTCTGATGTCCTAAGCCACTTGAAATGGGAAGTGGGGGTGAATATGTGAGAGGGTTTGGGAAGTGAAAAAAGACAATGAGGGGGAAGAAAAAAGAATTCTGAGGATTCCAGAGAAATATCTGGGAAAGGAATTCATTCTGAAGAAACTTCCTGCTCCATCCACGGAAACATGAAGGAAGTAAAGTCTCCATCTTTTTTTAAAGCTGCATAGTATTCCATGGTGTACATATACCACAATTTATTGATCCATTAGTGGATCAGTGGGCACTTGGGCTTCTTCCATGATTTAGCAATTATGAATTGGGCTACAAGTATCTCAAGAATGGGAAAAAAAGTATCCAGTGTTCTCAGCCCTAGTATGAAACTAATTTATAGCTTTCATATGAAAGCTATAACCCCAATTATAGCCCAAGAATATGGGGAAGGGGGAGAGGGAGTGGTGGAGAGGGGGAAGGATGGGTGGAAGGAGGGTGATTGGTAGGACCACACCTATGGTCCACCTTACAAGGGTACATGTGAATCTTTCTAAATGTAGAATATAAATGTCTTAACACAATAACTAAGAAAATGCCATGAAGGCTATGTTAACCAGTTTGGTGAAAATATTTCAAATTGTATATAAAACCAGCACATTGTACCCCATGAATGCATTAATGTACACAGCTATAATTTAATAAAAAAATAAATAAAAGTAAAGAACCTTCCTGCTATTTGGTTCCACACTTCTTTTTCTGATGGGGCATGTCAGTTTTGTTTACAGACATCACCCATACCTGGTTTCTACACATTGTACTTTTATTTCCTCTTGGGTGATTTTTCTTCTTTCCTTTCCTCTTAAATGATAAACTAGTGAAATATGTGGATGAAAAGGAACATCCCAGCAACTCCTCTAAACTCAGTTGGGTACGATGACAATTTGTAATCCCCAGTCTTGGTTACACAAGCAAATCAGGAAGACCTATACTTCAGGAAACATCTTATTAGAATTTCTAAAAGGAGAAACAAAACGTTTTTCAGGAAAACACTTTGTGTGGAGGAGAGATTTCACTAACTATTTCGTCATTCTGCAAATACTTATTAAGTGTTTGCTGTATGGAAATGGGTGAAAAGTAATCTTAAAAAATCATTTCATTCACAATTACTGTGTTAGAGAAACTTAAAATCGTAGCAAAATTGTCCAATTTGGCATTTTGAAATTATGGATTCTCTGAGAAATGTTAACGTCTAAATTATTTTTTATATATGATTCTTATTTTGATAAGCCTGAGCATTGACCTCTGTAAATTTTACCTACATGGTCATTCTTATAACTGATCTCAACACAGCTTCTCTTGTTTTTCAGCTCCCTCCCAAATCATTTCTTGACAACTAATTTTGGTAACTGCTCAACCTAATTCTCCAAAGTGACTTGTGTCTACATGTTCTAAGCTGATTGTCAATCTCAGAAATATTAATGACCAACAGTAAACAGAAGGTTGCATTTTGTTTATCTAAATAAAATACTTAAGTTTTAATGCTAAATCTGTTGACATGCTTATTCCTACATCTATGGCATGGGAAATTCAATTTACTAAATCTAAATTTAAAATTTAAGTTTTTTAATTGAAATTCTTTTGCATTTTAGAATGAAAAGCATTCCAATTTTAGCTGATCATTTATTATATCGAGGAGGCTTAAAACATAGATTTTATTCATAGCAATTACATAGTATAATGGGTACTGTTTATAAGTTTTAAAAATGAAAATCTTAATTAAAATAGATCAGGTACACAGAAAAAAAAAATTCTGTTTATTTCTTTTGAGCAGTTAACATAGTGGTAGATAGTCATAGGCTGCATTTATAAATATAAGGTGGAATCACTTATCCAAAGCCCTGCAGGTTTTAAGTGTTGGATCCACTCACATGGTTTTCTTCTTTGGGAGCAAAAGCTAAAAATAAAATACCTGTTTCCCAAAATTTAAGTCACAATTTTTTCAGAGCATTTACCATTCCGCTTAGACTATCCATTAATTATGAAGGAGTGTAAGACCTTCACACTGACATATTTCGGGAGAAGGAATCCCAGTTCTTCTGAGCATTGTTCTTAGGGTTGTGTCAGCTCGTTTAGAGTTTAGTCACTCTTGCAAAATCGCAAGAAACTAATAGTAATTGGCAATGCTGATTTGTCTTTCTGCATCCTCCTTGAAAATAGAATTCTCAATTGAAAGCTATTCTTTCCATGAACAAATTGTCTTACCTACAAGATGAAAGAGGGATAATGAAAACGTTGCCCCATATTTAGTAATGTGTTCAGTCATACGCAGTCAAACGTGTATTTATCAGTCTCCATATAACTACTTAATGCAGTTTGATGCATTCACATATACAGAGTTTTCAGATACAACTGCAAATTGTTGAGAATACAAAGTTTATAAGGACACGATACAGTGCAGCCAAAAGGATACTGAACGTTGAGTCAGATTTGTGTTTCGACACTACTGGCAATGTGACTTCTGCAGATTATTTTAGCTCCAGAGACCTTGGTTTACTTATATCTTAAATGTCTACATATTTCCAATATTCAGTGATTCCATAATAGAGATAAATGATCTTGTCTGGATAAAGTCAGTGTGTTTAATGGTTACCCCATAAGCTGACTTAACCTTATTCTTATGGTGCCTTTTGTGAGTTCAACATTGTTTTTAGTTTTGTTTGTTTTCATAGCATCATCTCTTCTGATTATTTAAATGCTTTCTATATTGATGTAGGCGCTGGACTAAACACCATTTTCATCTGGGATAGGTACAGAGTTCTGACAGAAGAGGGAAAGATGATCATAGAAACGGGATTGTGTACTTGGGGCAGCCACTGAAAATGTACATTAGCTTCCTGTATCCATTTTTTTTTATAAAAATAGAAATTATTTTTAAGAGAAGTTTTAAGGTCATAGGAAAGTTGAGGGGAGAGTAAAAGAAAATTGGGAGGAAAAGGCAGAGATTTCCCAACTATCTCCCTTTTACCTCCTTTGAACCATGTAAAATAGCTAGCGGGTCTTCTATGAGATTGTAACAATTCACTTACTATTTCAGATTACAATTCAACTAACTAAAATCTAAATTTCATCCCCATATTTTCCTTGAAACTTACTCTGACTTCTTAGCTACTATAGTGAGTCTTCACTTTTAATTCCATATTTTGTTTTATTTATTTATTTATTTTTGATCTATGCTCAATGTCTGCATTTACTTGAATTCCACACCCCGGGAACATATGACAAGTTTTCTCCTCTCTTCTGGCCATTTTGATTCAGAATTCTAAACTAACTCACCCCCCTCTGCCTATGCACTCAAGAGTGACCTCTCTGCAGTTTCATTCTGAGATCTCTTCTGACTCCATTTCCTCCTGGGTGAGTTCCTGACTTCCGTGCAATGACCCCCAAACATGTACCTCAACCTTTCCACTCTTTCCCAGGTCTGGAAGCCTATTTTATAACAGCAGGTTATCCCATTTAGATATCCTAGAAAGAGCCTTGAATTCAACATGAACAGAAGTAAATTTTATTTATCACTCCCTTCAGAAATGTTTCTTCTCCTCTAATGTTTATTTATTATTTCATAGTTAATTTTTTGCATTTCAGATGAATATGAGGGCATGTACAATTAGGTTTCATTGTCTACATTTGTTAGGTAGCTAATGTGTATCTTTTAATGTTATTGTGACATCTATGCACTTATCCCATACAATTCTTTCTTTCTCATAGTTTCCTAGCTGTGTTTGAGTTAGAATTTCAGCCCTGCAGGTCCTCTCCTTATGACTGGTGTGGCCTTGAGAAAGATAATGAACTACTCATCGCCTTAGTTTCTGCATCTGTAAAATAAGAATAATGGAACGAACTTCTTGGAGTTGTTCTGAGTGTTGAATGTGGTAATCACATGAGAACTTTTTAGAATATTATGTGGCAAAGAGAGAACATTTGATAAGTGTTAGCTGCTGTTTTTGCCATTATCACTGTAGTAAGTGTGAATTTCAAGTCACGGCTATTTGCTTCTGGGACCTTGTGATCTCCATGTTGGACTAGTAAGTCTAGTAAGTTCTAGATTTCTTAATGTTCTTTTGTCTTTGGTTATTCCTCTTCTTAATTTATGTTTTTCTCTGATAATTTAGTGATCCTACACACTATTAAAAAATCTGCCCCATAACCAGCTTATCTAGTTTGCCTATTCCTCCTCCAGACTGACATTTATAAGAGGAAGGATGATGTGTATGTATATATATGTCTTTGTATTTCCATCCTTAGCACAGAGCTAGTACTTAAATTTTTATTAAACAAAATCATGGATGAATGTTAGTCTATTTAGCACTAAAGTGTAATGCAAGGCTTAAAATTTTATAGGCATCAACATGATGTTTATTAAATAGCATGTTGAACAGAAACAAAAAGGTAAGTAGTACTGTTACTCTGTAAGCATTGAAAACATAAGATTTACAAGAACTTCGTGAGTAGAAGGGAGCTGAAATTTCTAAGATAACAACTGTTAAGAGTGAACTCCATACTCCACACAGAGGGATCTTACACATATTGTTGCAGAAAGTTTCTAAGACTAATCTAACACTGTTCTGTCTAAATACATCCCCTCTGGTTAATCTTTTACCATTGCGTGAAGCCAATTAGAAGCCACTTTTTGATGTTTTCTTAGAGAATTAAGAATCCATGATAGGCTTTTTCCAATTAATCCTGCTAGGGAACCCAAAAAACTTCACCGGCTGTTGAGCCCAACATTAGAAGACAAACATGTGACACCTTTCTCTCTTTTCCAGAGTACCCAGGACAACACAGCAGGCTCTCCCATTAGAGAAGATGTGTGTTAAAGCTTCCAATTCACTGTTTTATTCTGGTTAGCTGGTATCTAAATGACTGGTAATCTTTTGAGAAAACAAAAGTAGTGGAACTCTGATGAATGCCTGTTTCAGAAAGACTTGGGATTCAAGCATAATACTTTTTTTATGAGTCTTATTTGGATATATCTTGGCTCTGCCAAAGAATTCATTAATTCAATCAGTATAAGCATCAATTCCGAATCATTTTGGGAAAAATTGTCAGTTTATTCAATTACAAGTTACTTCACTTCAAATTTGGACATGACCATAAAATTATACTCAGAGCAACAATCTAGAACATTGACTAAATGATCGGTTTTATTGAATTAAAAAATTAATTAGGGTTTTTGAAAACAGAATTATGTTTTTCTTTTGTGGTGAATTGCCTGTGATGGAAATGTCAATTTTCCATGGATTTAGATGCCATGAACATTTACACCTGAATTAATAAAATTTATAAATACCTACCTTAATTATAAATATTAATTTGAGATTGTCTTAATATTAATTCTCAAACGTGAAGTAGTTATTATATCTTCTGAAGTCATTTAAATATTTGTTGACCAGTTTCTACATTAGAATTTGAGTTCATTCCTGATTGCACTTTGATTTTTCCTAAACTATGTGCTTAACTGAGAAACTCTCTTTAGTATGTCTTTGTATTATCTTTCCACAATGTTTTCACCATACTTAATATTTTAAAAATAACTAAAATTTCATTTAGTTATACAAATTTACTACTTATATACCTTTACTCCTTAAATCAGCCTTATTAAATAAGAACTATTACACATGTTATAAATGAAAAACCTCATGTATACTTTATAAATGAAAATTCAGAAGTTCAGAGTTTAAAAAACCTTGTTCCGCAATTTCACCTGCCTAGAAAATTAAGAGGGTTAATTTAAACCCATGGCTCTGTCCATCATGTCACATTGTACTACATATTAATTAATGCCAAAGGAAAAAAATTTTTAAATAGTACATAGATTCCAGAAAAATACTTGGTTAAAAAATACTCAATAAAGTGATTGAAAAAAATTTCTAGGGTACTATGACTTATGTCTTCATTACTGTAAGATGACCTGTCACCTCAGTGGAGGACAGGAGGGATGATTCTGTACTGAGCATGGTTGGACTCAGACATTAATGTGGGCCGGATATTTCAATTAATATTGAACTGAGAATGAAACGGGTTTGATGACTGGGTAGATAAAGCTATCTAAGAGTTTTAGTTTTGTGCATGGCGAAAAAGCAGGAGGTGGGTCAATGGAAATACTCCTTGGCAAGTAGGCTGCCAAGTCTCATCTCCCGGTAGATTAATCAGGATTATATTCAGCATCTGGGATCGCCCAAATCCCCACAAATCACTTCAGTGAGAAGATGCAGACAAGGTTAGCTAGTGCCCTGGGTTAACATTAGGCTCCAATTCCAATGACCAGTAAATCAAAATCTTCCACTGAAGTGCATTCCCATCACACGATCACAAATGCTAAGTTCTAGGCATTCTATAAGCAAGGGCTTATGTGAGTTGGTTCAAGGGTGTGCACTTAGATCAAGCCAGGACACTGAGATTTACTTCTAGACTTTAACTTATGGAAAGAGCAATTGTTGTTACCTAGGATAATGTATCAGCTACTCTGAGACTATAACTAACTCAGAGAAGGCTGATTGATGAGAGGGAACAGATGAGATGGAAACAGATAAGACAAAAGAAAGAGGTGAAAGGGAGAAAAACATTAAAGCAGATCTGAGCTTTCCTACTTCATCTGAGCACTTAGTCCTGGACGTTCTTGATATATTACTGGAGTTTTCCATTCCAAAGTTTTTTTGTTTTTGATCTTAATACTTAACGTAATTTAGTTTTACAGTGTAGAATCTTCATTCAGTGAATGAATAGCAACATTGGAGAAGTCACATCCTGTGCTTCATTATGCAATGAGGATATTAAATAAATAAATAAAATAATAATAAATAACATCAGCTCTGCATGGCTTTTTAAAATAGCAAATGATATATACAAAAGGTACAAATCATTACTAATTATCATTCCTTTTAAGAGTTACCTTAAACTCTTGGGTATTTTGCGGACAAACATAAAAATATTTGTATAACATTGGGAAGGGGGACAGTGACATTATTTGTAGATGACAAGATCGTTTATGTAGCATATCCAAAAATACAGAAAGAGTTTTAGGGAATTTGAATTTTTTTTCCTTTATGAGACAAAGTTTCACTCTATTGCCAGGCTAGAGAACTGTAGCATCATAGCTCACAGTGACCTGAGTTCAAGTGATTCTCTTGTGTCAGCCTCCTGAGTAGCTGGTGCTACAGGTACCCACCATGACACTGAGCTAATCTTTCTATTTTTGTAGAGATCGGGTTGGTCACACTATTGGTCAGGCTCATGTTGGAATCCTGTTCAAGTTATCCTGCCACATTGGCCTCCCAGAGTGCTAGGATTATAGGCATGAGCCACCACACCCAGCCAAGGTTTTGATTGTGTTTTTTTAAATTTGGGTATATTATGAATAAAAGTCCTTTGTGATTGCAATTTGCATACCAGCAAAACCAAGTGGAAACTGTGACTAAATAGAGCAAACTGCTTGTGACATTCTCAGCTAAGAGCAACTACCTGGATAAATTTAGCATCCAGTGTACAGGACCTTCACAAATACCATTCTGAAATTTTATTAATAGCTATGAAAGAAGAAAAATAATGTGAAGATGATGTTCAAGTTTTCATAAATAAATGATCAATTAAAAGCAATTTTAAACATTATAATGATTATGTATGTTTCTATATGTATCTTTCCAGCTACCTACATATCCCTCACCAAATTTTTTGCTGTTTTCTATAATCTCTGCATTGTGAAAATACATAGCCCTCAGTTTCACCCTGTCACGCGAGGGTCCCCTTTCCCCTTAGATGTTCTGCTCACAGCTCCTCCTTTTGCTGCTATTTGAATGGAGATTAATCCTCGGGGAGGCTCCTCCCTAAGGGCTATGTAAATATTATTCTCTGAGTAGCTTCAGGTTCCAAACTACTTACTTTCGTCACTTATATCTGAGGGAGAATTTAAAGGCACATGAAGAAGATTCATGTGGATCGGTTGGGTGGAAACCTGAGACCAGCTTTATTGTTTTTGTCAGATACGTGACATAATACATTTGCCTGGACTCTAATTTGAATGTGCCATGAATTTACAAAGAAATATTTTTCTTCTCGATAATTTTTTCCTGGCACACAAGATGGCCTTTAATATATGCCAATGAGATAGTTCTATTTCAGCATGTTTTCCTTAATTACATATTGAACTTTTTGTTGTATCTCATTGTTTTATTTTCCTTTGCAGGAATTTTAATTATATACACACTGGAATCTGCTTTCCCTGTCTTTTACGGGTATCATTTTGTCTTTAGTGTCTATTTTTCCATTTCTTTCTCTAATTTATGTCATCTTTGTGAAATTGTTTTTACTATTTTACTTCTGTTTATTTCCCAAGATCTATCAGTTTCCTCTTTCTCTTTCTCTGTGGTATACTTGTCACCTACTGCATTCTGTTCAATTATTCTTAGAGTCCCTGGATATCTAGTCTTGCATTAAACCAGAAATTGTTACATTAGGGATTTTTGGTTGATGGTGGTAGTGTTCATTTAGCAATCATTTTCTAATGCTTTGCGATTTTCTCTAGTCATTTTTTCTAGTCTTCTCATGTGACATTGTATAAGTCTTTAACTTTGTCTTGTAACATTGTATGATGTTTTAAAATTTTGTATAAAAACCTGTACGGAAGAGTGATGAATTTTCCAGGGTAAGCTGTTAACCGATGATTACTATGTACATAAGGGCAGGGCAGAGAGAAGCTTCCAAATTTATAATCCTGGCTCCTTGTGCCTCTAGGTATGCAGGATTCTGTCATTTATTTAAATTCTCTGGCTTTTATATAATTGTGCTAACTTTATTGGTCTGGTAGGGAGAAGTCAGGCGCAGGGCTGGTTATATAATGAACACGCAGTTTATGGAAATTCTCATTCTAGCTTTTCTCTGACCTGATTTGACTGTGCTGTAAAAATTAGAAAATGGCTGGCTTCTATTGTAGCATACATTTAAACACAAAAAGACAAATACATGTTGAACTATGAGTAGCCAAAATTATTCTGCCTCAATAATTCTGGGTACTCTTTTTGTTCCATCAACCTCATCATCTTAGACAGAAAACAGACACCAATTCTGGCCTGCTCCTTAAGGAAACCCTTTGATATTTATTTGTTAATCATCTGAGTGAATGGAAACTTACAGATGCTGGAAGAGGTATTGAATATCATCTCAACTGTACCAATCTTCGTCGCACAAAGAAAACTTTTGCTTTTAAGTAGCAAAATATTTTATTGTCAGGACGTATTTATCTATCATAGGTTGTATTATTTTATGACAGCCCAGTGGAAAATATTAGTACAGTTATGGTGAGATTAAAGATGTGAATCGTTGAGATACGTAGTAAATAATCATTCAAATATTCAAATGTATTTCTTAAAAAAAATTTGTGCACATTTATTAGCTAAAAAGTATAACATTTGATATTAAAATGGCTTATGAAAACCAACAACAGTTTTAAAATATTGAAATTAAAATTATTTAAATCTTTAAAATACACGAAAAGCCTAATGTCAGCATGTGTATAGTATAAAATGTTAGCATCTATCCACTTGAAAAAAAGATTTCTCAAAAACGTAAGTTCATTTTAATTAATGTACAAAAGTATGAAATTATTTTGTGCAACTGTGAACTTCTTCATCTTTATACAGTGAGAGACAGGACATTTATCAATAAATTATATCAATACACACACACAGTGAAGTCTATTTTAGGAACTATCTTCCAATGCACACTTTATAAAGCCTGGATAATTTATGAAATTGAACTTGGCAGCTCACAACAGAGAGAGAACCATAATTTATGAGCCATGGCTACTATATTTCAGCAACTTTCCTAAGAAACAGCTATTTCATTGAGTAATTTTTAAGAAGAACAACTTAAAGGAAACTTCAAAACAAGCCTAAATTCTTTGTCATTTGTTAGGAATTATAATATTCACAAGTGTTTATCCAACATAAATGGGTTTAGATCTGCCCTTTTGGAACTAAAGGCTTGGTGAAAATAAACTTGCTCTTCAAAGATTTTCAATTCTTCACTTTTCTTTTCATGGTAACAGAAATGCTGAAATATCATTTTCCCTTGAAAGTACCGTATTTGTGCTTCTGAGCCAAACCAAACTAAAGCCATCTGGGAACTTGCCATCCTTCACCTTTTGATTTATTCAGTTAGGGGAGATTACGTCCCTCAACGCTTATTGTTTTGGCACTTAAGTTCACCTAACAACCTTGAATGAATACCATTCACCAGTTCATATGATTTTTATCTATCTTTGTTATTTTCAATTTGTTCTCTGTATGTCTATCTCTTTATGCAATAATGCTGTGAGTTCTTAAGAATATATAATTCTATTATTTTGGTTCATCGCATCTAGTGTAGTGCCAGTCACAGAATACGCACCAATAATTACCCCTGAATGCAGCCGAAAGTGGCAACCTGTAACACTTAGAAAATTTTAGCTTCTGAGTCAAATAAAGAACATTTTAAAACATGCTATTTTCCAATACTAACTAAAGTATCACAAGAATGAAGAAGCAAAGATCCAGTGTACTCTATGCTAATAGGAAGCCAGTAAATGATCTAAAACCTGTTCACTTAAGAGAAAACTCAAATTAATCTGAAGTGGGTGGTGGGAGAACAAGGAAAGGGTGTGTGTGCTCCCACTTAATGGACACAATGTTATGGGTATGACAAACCTCTTGGGGACAGGAAACAATTATGAGAGATACTTTACCTAACATATGCAAACATTGTAACCTCATCCTTTGCACCCTCAGTTAATCTGAAACAATACAAAAAGTTCTATTTTCAATTTCCTTTAGAATATATCTGAACTTACCCCACACATTATTGCAAAGATCCTCCATGTTCTCCTTCTGATACCTGTTTTCTTATTTTGGTGCTTAGTTTAGTTTCAAGAGACAATGATCAGTGAGAAAGATGGCTGTTCTTCCTTCATGGAAGTCCAGGCCCTTAGAAATGAAAGACTAAAAAAGTAGGCAAAGATAGAAAAGAGTTAAAATCATAGTAAATCCTGTTAACAACAACAACAAAAAATGGGTATTGAGAAAGTCACAGAGACACCTACTTCTGATTGAATAGGAAATTTTTTTGGAGGAGGGAAATTTATGGAGAGAGGTGAAGGATGAAATCATTGACCCTGGTGACTCAGTCTGGAGGCACCGTCAATATCAAGATTCCCATGCAGTGTGTTATTATATAGGTTTCCTCATTATTTCTCTGGGTTTTGTGTGTGTGTGTGTATGTGTGTGTTTTGAAATACCTTTCGTTCACTTTTTCATCACAGTTTAGGTTTTGATATAAAATCTTGTTAATGCTGTTATTTCTTTGACTTCCTTTTCAAACTTTTCTTTCAGCAAGTTTTTCTCTTATGAACCGTCTCTCTAGCTTCCAAATGCTTTAATTTTTAAATGGTCCTTTTTCGTTCTATTGCAGTACCCTGTATTTTAGTTTAGTTCGTGTCAGAATGGCTTTTAGGAGATGACACCACCCAAGAAGGATAAGTTGAGCTGCATATTACAGGACCTAGGATGTCATTTGGCATTTATGCATTTGTTTTTTAAACCACTCAGTCTCACAAATAAAAGTGGATTTTCTAAGATTGGGATCCTCCAGGGAAAGAAACTATGGAATGGAGAATTGTGGGCAGATCCTTTGAGAGTGCTCTCAGGAGCCCTCGGGTGCTTTCAGAGAGTGAGAAAGGTAAGATTGTGCAGAGGAAGGAGTTTAGCTGGGTGGAGGTGTAACAGTAGTTTCAGTTCAAAGGATGCTTTGGAGTTGAGATAACTCTTCTGAGTTGTCCTTCTTTGAGATAAGAGACTTGCCCCTTAAGATCAGGAGCAGTGGCTCCCTCCTCTAATCCTAGCTATCTCGGAGGCCCAGATGTTAGGACTGCTTGAGGCCAGGAGTTCCACCAGTCTGAGCAAGAGTGAGACCACATATCTTCAAACATGTAGAAATATTAATCAGGTGCACCTGTAATCCCCGCTACCCAGGAGGCTGAGGCAGGAGGATCACTTGGGCCTAGCAGTTTGAGATTGTAGTGAGCTATGATGACACCACTGTACTCTAACAGCCTGTGTGACAAAGCCACAGTCTGTCTTAAAACAGGAAAAGAAAAAAACAAAGAAGAAAGAGTCTTGGACCTTGGCTTTAAACATCCATATTGATCATTTGATGTGGGCTGGGAAGCCTAACTTGGTGAGCGTGAGTGTCTCCCTTCATATGAGGCCAATTTTCAGAGAGGGACTTCAGTTAGGGCCTGTCAATTACCATCAATCCTACTGTCTGAGGGAACAGGCATCGCCATTCTGAAGCTGGGATCAGAGCTGCAAAGCACAGCATGGGACAAGAATAAAAGAACACCGTAGACTTCCCACATATACCATTTCTTTAACACAGGGAATTGTCAGCTGCCATCGGATCTCACTATATATATTTACATATGAAGAATAAATGTTAATTCTCTATACAGGTATTCTTTTTGTTTACAAATTGCTGACAATATGAAGAAGTATGTAAGTCAACGATTAAAGTTTTAAATATTTACACACATATCTCAGAAATTGAAAAAATAGGCAGGTATATAGAGCATGTAATTTAATTATAAATGCAAACCCATAAATGCATAAATAATGTAATACTCAACAAATATGCTTTTTTTTTTTTTGAGATAGAGTCTTACTTTGTCACCCTCACTAGGGTTCTATGAAGTCATAGCTTACAGCAAGTTCAAACTCATGGGATCAACTACTCCTTTTGCCTCTGCCTCCCAAGTAGCTGAGCCTACAGGTGCCTGCCTCAATGCCCTGCTATTTTTAGAGGTGGAGTCTGACTCTTCCTCAGGCTGGTATCAAATTCCTGGGCTCAGGCAATCTACCTGCCTCAGCCCCCCAGAGTGCTAAAGGCATGAGCCACTGTGCCCAACCATGCCCATTTTTTTTAAAAAAGTAAATAGAACATTTATGAAAATTGATCAAATTAATATTACATAAATTCCAATGAATCAATATTACATGACCATAACACAATAAAATAGATAGTGCTAAAAAATCTCATATACCTGAAAGATAAAAAAAATGAAAGATCATTTTATTACATAACTCTTGAATTAAAAAGGGCAAGAACAGTGGTGAAATGCTTAGAACTAAACCACAGTAAAAATAAGTGAGAAAACAATACCCACCAAATTTGTAACACGCTGCTAATTAGAGAAAGTAGTAATTATAAATACAAATATTAAAAGATAATTATTTAAAAGTAAAAGAATTGAGTTCAATTGTAAAAGCTGGAAAAAAGCAACTAAATAAAAAAGAAATTTAAAAAAATGAATTATAAAGAGAGAGGAAAGAATAAGAATAAGAAAACCAAAAACTTTTTTAAATTAACAAAATAATCAGACAATTGTCATTACTTATGAGAAAAGATTTTAGGTAATTGAAATAAATTATAAAATGAGAGGCTGGCTACATAAATAGCAAATATTTTCAAATGATGAATAATTTAAAGTATCTCCAGAATGGAAGAAAAAGTATCCAATGTACTCAATACTATTATGAAGCCAACATATAATCACCCACACTTTCATACGAATGATAAAACATAACAATAGCTCAGGAGAAAGAGGGATGAGGAAGGTAAGGGGTGGGGAGGGATGAGGCCAGGTGGAGGGAGAGTAATCAGTGGGACCTCACCTAATGTGCATAATGCAAGGGTACATGTCCAATCTATAAAGTATGAATGTCTTAACACACCAAATAATTAAGTGAGATGAAGGCTATGTTAACCAGTTTGATGTAAGCATTTCATATTGTACAACAAATCAGCACATAATACCCCATAAATGCACCAATGTATTCAGTTATGATTTAATACAAAAAGTAATAGATTTGAAGGCCATGTTAGAAATTAAAAAAAAAAAGATGAAATAAATGAAATTCTGAAAATTATTTATTTTTTTAAAATGATCCATAAAGGATAGAGCCCCAGGAACAAATGTTTCCTCTGTTTCATCAGTGTGTCCTAATTACCAAACTCCATGAAATAGGAAATTCCTTTAATATACAAGTTTTTCCAAAGAATAGAAACATTAACAAAATTCTGTTTCCACTTTGTGATGCGGGTGTTTTCTCGATGCCAAAAAAGATACAGACTGTACAGAAAGGGACAAAATGACAGGCCTACTTTAATTGAGAATACAGATTCAACGATTCTAAATACAAGCTCGGTTCAGTAGTTACTAAAAGTGTATTTTAAAAGTTTATCATAGAAAGGTGAAGATGGTTGGACATTAGAAACCTCCATTAAGTCTGGCCTAAGGCGTTTGGATTTTATCTTCCTGGTGTCACACAAATGCTATTAAACTCCATGTTGGTTTAGGCAATGGAATAAAATGTCAAATTAATCTTTGGAAAGATTTATTCAATTTATAATTGAAAAATCACAATTTCCATTTTGAATTGAAACGGAATGGGTTTGGAAGCCTGGGGATCATTTAAGAGACTGTTGCACAAATCCGTGAAGGGGAGAATAGGACTTAACTGTATGGGTGTCATTGGCTGGAGGCAGGACAAAGAGGGGAAATAAACAGGCCGTAGATCATCATTAAACTGGGGCTCCTGGGGGATGTAAAGGGCACAACCTACATTTAAACTGGAACAATGGTAAAGTCTAGAAACTCCCCTGGCGAATCAGGACCTATGGTTCCCCACCAACAGGAGGGAATTTCAGAAAACTGAATAGAGGAAAAGAATGTGCCATATGTAAACAACGACCCCCAGATTTCTGCCTTGGGTCTTGGGTGCACAGACTAGATACAGGTGGGGAAGGCTGGGGGTGTGGGAGCGGGTGGGGAAAATAATGAGACTTTGCTCTGAGAGGCTGAGTTAAAGGTGCACGTGACGGGGAGGTGGAGAGGAGTGCATTTCAGCAAATTTTTCTGAAGGTCAGAAGTGAAGTCTGGACTGGACGCCTGGACTTGGAGGGCTTCCTCACAGGCACGGAGGTTCCATCCCCGAAAGTGAATGAACCTTTTCAAAAAGTAAATGCTATTTTATGTGGGAAATATGTGGACTTCCCTGTGTGGCGAGCAACTCATGAGATCATCTGGGAAAAATCCCAAATTCCCAATTCCTGGAATCATGTTTAACCAAAAATTACATCTTTTTGAACACTTTTCCTTTTCACTGAGGATTTTATCAAATCCAAAGTTTAATGACGTCTAAAATATTCCTTGATTTTCTAGTTTAATACCTCACATTTGCACATATATGGATAAATTGTGTTACATAGAACTCAAAGAAGATATAGCTCTTGAAAATGCTATTGTCACTGCTACTAGAAAAATATTAATTTTTAGGGGTGGTGCCTGTGGCTCAAGGAGTAGGGTGCCCGCCCTGTATACTGGGGTGGGAGATTCAAGCCCAGCCCTGGCCAAAACTGCACAAAAAAATAATAATAATTTTTAACATTTTACTGACCCTTTAGGGTTAAGCACTGCTGTTAAGTGTTCTATTTGAACCTATTGAAGATATTAGTAGTAAACGCATATAATCTTTATTTGACAAGTTAAGAAAATTATGTCCATGAATACACATTTTAGTTTAAGCAAGAGAAATATGAAAGTGTTCTAATTTTCATTCATGATAGTAGAATGCCTCAATATAACCTACTTTTAGATAAAAAGTAAAACATTTCAGTATTATGATTTTTAAAAAATAATAACCAGCTGATTCCCTAAATATATCTTCTCTTTTCTTTGTCTCCACTGTGCACACAGATCCATATAAGTACCACACTTTGAGATGGGGGCACCAATACTCAAAAGTTTTTTTTAGAGACAGAGTCTCTCTTTGTTGCCCTCAGTAGAGTGCTGTGATGTCACAGCTCACAGCAACCTCTGGCTTTTGGACTTAGGCAATTCTCTTGCCTCAGCCTCCGAGTTGCTGGGACTACAGGTGCCTGTCACAACACCTGGCTTTTTTTTGTTGTAGTTTGGCCAGGGCTGGGTTGGAACCCACCACCCTTGGTATATGGGGCTGGCGCCCTAATCACTGAGCCACAGGTGCCGCCCTAATTTAAAGTTTTGATCATCAAACATACTAGAAAGCAACGTATTTTTTTCTTTTCATAAAATTATTCTTACTTTTTTTGCATAACATTAGTGATACTCAACTGTTCAAAAACTTTTCAGATGTCATAATTTTCTCAATGCAATGAACATACTTACAATCATACATGATAAGAAAAGAACTTGGAAGGAACTTCTGCAGAGCCCCAAACATAATCAACAGAGAAAACAAACTGCAGAATGGGAGAAAATACTCACAAGCTTTACACCAGATAACGGTCAAGTAAGCGGAATTTACAAGGAACTCAAATCGGAAAAAAGAAAAAACAAGGAAAGAAACAGCCCCAATCAGGGGTGGGGCACAAAAGACACGAACAGAAACTTTTCAGAAGAAGATAGATGAATGACCAATAAACATATGAAAAAATGCTCAACCTCATGAATCAGGGAAACACATATTAAAACCACAATGAGGTATCACTTTGTCCCTGTTTAGAATGGCTTTTATTAATAAGTCCAAAAGCAACAGATCCCGGCATGAAGGTACAGAGAAAGGAACAGTGATATGTGATACGTGGTTGGTAGGATCACAAATTAGTACAACTTCTATTGCAGGAAACATGGAGATTCCTTAAAGAAATAAAAGGAGACTTGCCATTTGATCCAACAATTCCAGTACTAGGTATTTACCCAAGGGAAAAGAAGTCATTTTTATCAAAAAGACACCTGCATTCTAATGTTTATTGCAGTATAATTCACAATTGCAAAGGTGTGGAATCAACCCAGGTGCTTATGAATTCATGAGCAGATTGACAAAATGTGGCAATTGAATACTACTCAGCATGAAGAAGGATGACTTGACGCTTTTTGCATAAATTTGGATGGAAATGGAGACCATTAAACTAAGTGAAGTTTCTATTGAATGGAAAATCAAACAGCATATGTACTCACTATTAAATTGGAACTAACTGATGAGGGGGAACCCATGTGTGTAGAGAGAAGTAAAACTCAAAAGAAATCTAGCAGGGGGTTGAGGGGACAAGGAGGAGGAGATGGGCAAAATCCTTCCTAATGGGTACAATGAACATTGTATGGATAACAGGCACACTTGTAACCCTGAATTAAGCATTACCAAAGTGATCCATGCAACAAAAAAACATTTTTATCCCCACAGTACTTTGGAATTTTAAAAAGAAAATACCAGGAATGAGAATCATTTTTAACTTGACCCAGTGCCGCCGCCTCCAGATCCAATCAATAGCCAAACCTTATTGGTTCTAATCTCCCTGCAGTCTCCTAAATCTTAGTCGCTTCCTTTTTTATTCTTACTGTTCCTACCACTGTTTACTCCCTCAGTATGTCCTCTTAAGCCTCTCTCAGAACTTTCTAACTAACGGCATGCTCTCAGTTCATCTCCAGTTTAGTTTACCCTTCACACCCCTTACAGGTAAATACTCCTTGACGCACAGTCATGATCCTGTCATTTATACTTTCAAAACTCTTCTAAGACTCTATCGCTCCCGATGAATTACACCCTTATCTCTTGAGTTTGACCTTGGTGTGCTGGAGAGAGCTTCCACCTACTTCTAAGAATGAATGTTTAATTTTCAGAATTATTGTGAGCAGTGGTTAAACACAATATTTACCCCCCAAATAAATAAATAAATAATTATATAAACATACTTAAAAATTTTTTTATTAAAAAAAAGGTAATAAATACTCAATATTCATTTGTTTCTTTATTATTTTGTGACATTTGACAGTTATGCTTTGAAGGATTATAATGTGTGTTTTGTATGCACAGTGGAAATGTTCTGTACTGCTGTGTGACTACACATCTTTTTCAAACTATTCATTCAGTAATGTGACCTTGGTAAACTGAAGTCATCCTTAGGGGAGTGTTTGCACCACAGAAACAGGAAAAAATTACACATTAAGAACTAAAGTGCATTTCTTTGTTGTTGACTGTTTAGAACCAAAGTTGGCAAACTATAGCCAGTGGACCAACTGCCTGTTTTTTGCATTGAAACTCAGCCATGTTCATCTCTCTATGTATGGCCCAGGACTGCTTTTGCACAGAGATAATTGAGTCCTGCGCCTAAAATATTTATTCTCTGGCCTTATGAAAAACTTTGCTGACCATTGCAGAAAGAAAGCAGCTAAAGGTAATAGGGAAAAAAATGAGGGTAGCTATGTTTCAATAAAATTTAATTTAAAAAATCAGGTGATGGCTCGGCGCCTATAGCTCAACTGGCTAAGGCCCCAGCCATGTACACCTAAGGTGGCGGGTTCGAATCCCCAGCCCGGACCCGCCAAACAACAATGACGGCTGCAACCAAAAAATAGCCG
>NW_003852402.1:33320685-33399542 GCF_000181295.1 Otolemur garnettii | reverse complement strand
AAAAAAAAAAAAAAAAAAAATCAAGTGATGAGTCAGATTTGGCCCATGGCCTTTATGAAGTTCAATAACTCTTGGTCTAGACTTTAGAAAGGGAAAGAAAAAAATGTGAATAATGCAAATCAAACTTAAACATGTGTAACGCCTGCATCTTTAAATCATGAATATCATAATAAATTATCCTTTCAGTATTCAAAAACCGTTACATATATTCAACAAAAAGTTGCTCACGTTATGAATGAATGAATAACAATCGTACTTGTCTTTCACTTTCATCTGACCTATTAATGTAAGCAAAAATATCCTCCAATATGTATGCTGGCACTATAATGGATTATCCATTGCAAGGGTAGTGTGTTTTGGATATAAGAGTTCATCAAAATTGATGAAAGCACTCTGTGAGAATCATTTGAGTATATGGAAATTATAATAAAAAGTAATCTATGCTATGTTATTCATAATAAAATTACGAGTTATGTTTCCTTAAAATTTCTCATAAGTTCATATACATTAATATGTCTGTATAGCTACGTGCATATATTTGGGGGGCAAGCTGGCTGCTAAATCAGCAGCAGACCACTATATCCAGCTGTAAGTTCACTAGTAAATTCTCCCCTTCATGTAGATACCTTCCAGTTAAAGTGAACTTGGACTCTTCCATGAGGGCACCTTTCATTTTTCCAAAGCCCTTTTTCCAGGCTGCTCCTTCCTCACGGCGTGACTTCACAAGCTATTCATGCTTATCATTTCTTGTACACTTTTCAGGACTTCGTTCATCTTCCTTACAAGTTCCATTACATCTCAGGTTACGTACGCCCGCTTCTTTCTGCCCTCGATACCCATAGCACTGTTTTTAAATTTCTCTTTGACATTTACGTAAGTTCTTCCTATCTTTCCTAAGTACTGAGAATACTTATCTGTTCTATCTTTTCCATTTTTCACTCCTTATACATCTAGTTATACATCCAGTTATAACATTTAACTCATTTTAATTTAGTTGAATAATAGAATTTCTGGTGGTCTTCTTAACATTATTTCTTCCACAGAAACTCACTTGAATGCTACTCACTCTCTCCTAAAACACATCTTTTACATTGATGCCCTTTTTTAGAGGTATTTTCTAAAATAACCCATTTCTCTCTTCTTATCTGAATCCTGTTCTGTAAGACTCAAGTGGGTCTCTATCTTAAGCAGGAAATACTCGCTAGAAGGAAGAACCAAAGGGCTATTTCCTTCAAATGTTTCACTTATCTAGTATGTAAATATTATATCTCTAAAACATTGCCTTCTGAGCCAGGTGCAATGGCTCATGCCTACAGTCCTAGCACTCTGGGAGCCCAAGGCAGGAGGATTGCTTGACTCAGGAGTTGTAGACCCCAATGAGCAAAAGCAAGATGCTGTCTCTACTAAAAATAGAAAAATTAGCCGGGCACTGTGGGGGCACCTGTAGTTCCAGCTACTTGGGAGGAAAGTAGGCAACCTTGGAAGGCTGAGGCAATCTCTTGAGCTCAGGAGTTTGAGGTTGCTGTGAGCTAGGCTGACCTCATGACACTCCAGCCTGGGGCAAGACAGTGAGACTCTAGCTCAGAACAACAACAACAACAGAACAGTCTACTGTTTGAGTTCCAGATGCTGTAACAAAGTACCACAGAATAAGTAGCTTATAAACAAACAAACAAAAAAATGTGTTTTTCATAGTTCCATAAGTCCAAGCTCAGGGTGTGAGAATGGTCACCTTTCCTCTGGGTTGCCGACTCTTACCTTCTTCTATCCTTACAAGATGGTAAGAGATCCAAGAGATCTCTAAGGTCTTATAAGGGCATTAATCTCTTATAAGGGGTGTATAAGTCACAATGTTATAAATTTCTGAGGAGTTCATCTTTCCAAAGTCCCCACTTCCTAATGCCACCACACTCGGGGTTAAGATTTCAACAGAAGAACTTAGGGGAGGACACAAACACAATCTATAACACTTCACTAGACGGATGTGTGTTTCTTGAAGAAAGAAATTATGTCTTCCTCATCTTTACAAAGTGCAGAATAGTTTCAAAGCACTCAGCACAGAGCCTCATACTCAGATACTCAGTATACAGCTTGTTTAAATGAATGAACTTCTCGTGTCTGTGTATTCCTTTTGGTGCTCAATGGGGCTGAACTCATTGTAGTCACTCAATAAATTGTTGATTGAGGGCTATGTTAGTGAAACATAAAAACTGAAAGTAGTTGAAAATTAGACTCATATTTTATTGAAATGCAATAAAACTATCTTCAGTTTTTCAAGTATTTTCATGCTTTCAACTTTTTGTTTCATCTTTCCATCATGGCTAAATTTTTATGCAATGTCAAGAGGATGTTGTCCGCTCAAATTTATACGACTCTTAAAAATGTGCACGCCCCGTGGCCATGCCAGCGTCGAGGAAATCTGCAGTCATTTATGATTAATGATGCTCTGTGTTTTGGGAGACATTATTAAAAACAGAAGCCTATGACTTCACTGTTTCTGACAATAACTTTGAACACAAGGTCAGTCTTTCAATTCTAACGTTTCTTTGTAAGATTAAAAGAAAGTAAAAACAATCGCATTGGGAGCTTCACCCAGATGTGACGAAGTAGGAGACACAAGTTTTCAATCTGTTTCTGCCAATGAAACGTCACCTCATTCATGGAATATTGATGATGAGCAAATGTTACTGAAGGGCCAATCTAGTTATCAGGAAAACACAGAGTTCAGGACTCTATCAGGCATCACATGGTCAATTCGTAGAAGATGTTAACCAAAAAACTTAAGAGCCGCTTAGAGCTGATTCATAACAAATCCAGTTTAATATTTGCATTGCCCCCCAGATGAATAATTGGAGAAAGTCACCAACCTTAAAATAATCAAAGTATTCAAGGCTCTGTCATAAATGTAAGCAACTCTTAGACCATTTTTATTCAATTACCTAAAAATAATACTCTGCTATCATAATTTAAAAAAAAATAGAAACAATCTGATAGTTTGATTCTAAATGGAAGTTTCAAAACTAAGGACACCAGAGTTCTCCCTCTAGAGAAGAAGATAAATATCTATGAATAAAGACTTTATTGATAAACTGTTTGGAATCTCGACATGTCTAAAATGAACAAATGCTTTTACAAAAATTAATTCAATCATGTTAACGTTACTAACAAAACTTTATACTTCATAAGAAATGAAAACAAATTTTTATATTATCTTTGTAAGAATATATCTACTTCTTAGGAGAATCAGGACTGCCTTCAAAATATACCATTGCACTGACTTCCTTCTCTATTACCCTGTTAAAAGCATGCTCGTAATTGTCAAGTAATTTGGTGACCATGGTTGGAGGAGCTGCATAACTGTAACTTTTTTCATGTCACCAGCACCTCACCGGTTGCTGGCCCACAGGCCGACCTTAAATTTGTATGAAAAATTAAGTGGAAGGCCAACAGTTGAGTTGTGGTTTCTCTCAGTTTAATATGATCGCCCTGAAGTCTGGCGAGGAAAGAAAAAACCAGCTGTTTGATAGGAATTGTCACTTTCCAGGCCTTCAGTGAAACAGCACTAAGGAGGATTTAGTTGGAGCCAGCTTTCAGCCAATCCTTCTTCCTGAAAATGTGATGACGTGAGGATAGACAAGCCAGAGGGAAGAAATAACCCCCCAAATTTCTCCTTCACTTTATTACTAAAAGTTAACTTCTATTTTTTTTTTTAAATGTCCACTTCCCCTCCTTGCTTCAAAGCAGTGAAATGATGTGTCAAAGCCATACAGCTAAACAGGCCTGCACTGTAAGAAAAAAGATCCTCTCGTGTTGTGTTTTCGGTTGTTACAGTAACCCCAGTTGAAGGTAATCAAACAAGAGATATCTGAGAAAGAGCACCCATTCATAACTTTTGCAGTTTAAAAGCATCTCTCCAATTTAACTGAACAGGATTTGTGAATTAGGGGGTGTTGTACACGTGTGCTGAAATAAAGATCTTTGCAGCCCATGTCACAAAGGAAGTGAGTTATAGGTTTCGAAATAGGACCTTTCTCTTTCAGAAATGTGTCATGATGTTGCTTCCTTCCAAAGAAAAAGGAGTCCTCCGTGTACACATTCTTTGATGTGTTTTTTTGAATGAGTTTAATTATATGACTTATTTCCATATATTTCGTATTTGCCCAATCATTTCCAAAATACCATATTTTATAAATCCATCCAAATGTTCTGAGTGGGGATTTCTAAAAGTGTTGGTTAAGTTCCAAGACCTGGAAAATACAAAAATAGTTGGCTCGCAAACACTATTGTTAGTGTTTCTCCTTCATATTTTGTGGGTCAAACAAACTGGAAGCAAATGAACAAAAATGTAAAATACTTTGATATGGTTTTTAAAATCCTCTTAGACACATGAAGTTAATCAGCAATATGGGGCTCCCTCCCCCAGTGAAGGAATTTGGTTTCTAAGAAAAGTCCTGATGCACTCATGGCTTCATTCATTCACTCCTCCTTATAACAGATCATTTATAAGATAATTTTATAAATAAATAAAATTTATTTATTTATAAATAAATTTATAATTTACTTTTCTTTCCTTGCCAGCCATGATGAAGCCTTCGACCAGGTTCTCGGGGTGCAGCAGTAGAGGTGGGTGGGAGGCCTGGTCTCCTGGTTGTAGACCTTATAGGCTCACGATGTGAAAAGGATCAGACACAAGTAAATTAAAAACAGTTTTAAAATTTAGGAAATGACACAGCCTTCTTGTGAAGCTGACTTTTTAGTTGAGATCTGAATGATAAGATAACACAATCGATGAGAAAATTCGTACAGAAAATTCCAGGCAAAGGATGCAGAGGTGCTGAGGGCATGAGCCAGGTGCTTTGGAAGAACTGAAACACAGGTGTGCATGGCGGAAGCCCAGGGTGAGGGGGCGAAAAGAAGGGTGAGAAGAGATCAAAGGACAGCAGGGGCCAGATCCCATAGGAGCTCACCACTGAGGGCAGGAAGTTTGAATTTGCTTTAGTTGTGATGGAAAGTCATTAAAAGGCACTAGGAAAGGAAGTCATACGACTTATCTCGTGTTTTACCAATCTCCTCTGTCTGCTAGGCGGAGTACAGAGTTCACAGGAGCAGTAGTCGAGGCAGGTTCCCAGTCCCTCTGTTAGGCTGTGGGCAGATGATGGAAGGCAAGGCCGAATGGGAGAGGGGTTTGTGGATGTGGTGGAATTCCCATAAACTTGTGCTTTTCTCATCTGTCTTTTTATTATTATTATTATTATTAAATCATAGCTGTGTACATTAACGCAATCGTGGGATACAATGTGCTGGTTTTACATATAGTTTGAAATACTTTCATCAAAATGGTCCACATAGCCTTCACGGCATTTTCTTAGTTATTGTGTTAAGACATTTATATTCTACACCTAGTAAATTTCACATGTACCCTTGTAAGATGTATTGTAGATGTGGTCCCATCAACTACTCTCCCTCCACCCATCCTTCCCCCTCTCCCCTTTCCCCTTCTTGAGCTATAATTGGGTTACAGCTTTCATAAGAAAGCTATAAATTGGTTTCATAGTAAGACTGAGTACATTGGATACTTTTTCTTCCATTCTTGAAATACTTTGCTAAGAAGAATATGTTTCAGCTCCATCCATGTTAACATATAAGAGGTAAAGGTTGCATCTTTAAGGCTGCATAATATTCCATGGTGTACATATACCACAATTTGTTGACCCATTCATGGGTCAATGGGGTTGTCATCTGTCTTTCATGTGTGCTGTGAATATTGCCTGTCCTGTGTTTCCAGAAAACTCTTCTTTCCTCTCCTCCTCCTTCAATATCCACCAGTCTTGTCTCCTTCAGGAAATCCTTCATGAATATAAGAGAGTAAGTTTTAATTTCCATAAATACATCTTCCATAATAAATTATATTTTATAATAATACATTATCTATGGTTTAGCCTAAGCACAGATGCAAAAGGTATTGTTATTATTTACAAATAACACTCAAGACCAAAAGGAGTTAATAAATTGATGGATCTGGAGTTTGAACCCTGGATTTTCTAGTAAAAAATCCCCTGTTCACTTCACTGTACTAAGCTATTCTTTCAATAGAAAATTTATTATTATTTTGTTGGTGTTGCTGCAGGTTATTGGGGATCTTGGCAGAGATCTCTTGTCAAAGAGAAGAATACTCAAGTATATGCTTGTAAGTAGAATGGAATAGCAAAGGTAAAAGTTATTAATTTTAACCAGCCATAACATCATTATTCTTAGAAAGTAGGCAATGGAATATGGATACGAAAAAACAGAACCTCGGCTCAAGCGACCAGGAAAGGAGGAATCATAGAGTGATGACTAGTCACCTGTGTCATGTATACTACAGGCTTAAAAAGATGTAGTGACGCTGCTACCATTCCAGACAATAAGACTCTACAGATTGAGGCTTTAGTTATAATTTGTGAATACAGTGTGGCACCATAAACCTGCCTTTTACCTAATTATTTTAGAGCAAATGTTAGAATTATATAATTCATCAAAGCAGAATCGATCAGATGGGAATCTGGCCCTATTTTCCAATTTCCCCCTTTACCACTCCATTCCTTTATGGATACGTAAGATAAAGAAGACAGAGAAAAAGTGAAACAAGTAAATTGTCTATGAAGCGGGATTTGGACACAGTTGTAAAAGTAAGAGTTCTTGAACAACCATTGGGAGTTTTCCTTACTACCCTATATCAGGAACCTCTTGTCAAGTCCTAGATTAAGATTTAGTTAATTTTTTATGAGACAGAGTCTCCCAGTGTTACCCTGGCTGGAGTGCAGTGGCACGAGGAAAGCTGACTTTAACCTAGAATTCCTGGGCTACAGCGACCTTCCTGTGTCTGCCTCCTGAGTCTCTGGGACTACAGGTGCTCACCACCATGCCCAGCTAATTAGGAATCTTTTTTTTTTTTTTTTTAGAAACAGGGGTATTACTACATTGCTGAGGTTGGTCTTGAACTCCTGGCCTCCAAGTGATTTTCCCACTTTGGTCTCCCAAGGTGCTGGGATTATGGGCTTGAGTCACCATTCCTGGACTGGTTAAATATATAGTTTTTAAATGGTGGTAAAGGTTCCATTTTATTTATTTATTTATTTATTTATTGGTGTCACAGCTCACAGCAACCTCCAACTCCTGGGCTTAGGCGATTCTCTTGCCTCAGCCTCCTAAGCAGCTGGGACTACAGGTGCCCACCAACACCTGGCTATTTTTTGTTGCGGTTTAGCTGGGGCCGGGTTTGAACCCTCCACCTGTGGTATATGGGACCAGTGCCCTACTTCCTGAGCCACAGGCACCGCCCCAAATAATTTTTATTTTTTTGAGACGGAGTCTCACTATGTCACACTAGGTAGAATGCTGTGGTGTCATAGCTCACAGCAACCTGAAACTACTGGGCTTAAGTGATTCTCCTGCCTCAGTCTCCCGAGTAGCTGGGACTGCAGGCTGCCACAATGCCCAGCTATTTTTTGTTGTTCTTGTTGTTTACCAGTCCTGGGCCGGGTTTGAGCCTGCCAGCCCCAGTGTAAATGGTGGCTGGTGCCCTAACCACTGAGCTATGGGCACTGAGCCAGGTTAAATAATTTTTAAAGAAGCATTATTTACAGTGAAAAGTACAGCTTTTCCTTCTTCTTTGGGGGTTCTCAATGGGGGTGATGTTTTTCCCCCGAGAAGACATTTATTAAATTTTGGTTGATACAATCGGGGGGTACTACTGGTATCTGGAGAGTAAACACCAGGGATGCCGGTAAACAGCTTTCATTGCACAGGACAACCCTCAATAACAAGGAATTGTTCTGCCCCAAATGTCAGTAATGCCAAGTTTGAGAACTTTAATAAAAAAAAGTATCACAAGTGACATACTAAGAATGGAGACATTATGAAGTCAGGACCGATGGGGTCTGGCTAACCTCTGGGTCTTACATATTGCAGAAACTCAGTAAATATTTGCTAAACAAATGAATTCATGCATAGATAAAATATATACAGTTGTTTCCTGGAGACTCGCTTAGTTTTCGTATGTAAAAGGACAAGTTATTATTATTTTCAGTATCAAGAGCAAGCTAGTAATCAATTCCATAACACAACATATCCTATTTAATGGATGGGAAACATTTTTAGAATTATGTTTATATAATACTTCGGAAGGCATTTAAATAAAGGGAACAAATGTGTTTCAACTCCTTTTAGTAGAAGATGGATTTGGTAATACATATATGTAGCCATTTTATTATACCGTAAAATTACTACTCACTCTCATGGAACAATAAAATTGCGGACAGGGCCCTTTTAAAATTTTTAGCCATAAATGATAGAATTTTTATATACCCCAAGCAGTAATATTACTATAAATTTATACCATACACCACTTAAACTTTTTTTTTTTTTAATTATTAAGGAGACTGATCAGAGTCAAACCATATGCTGTGGCTTTTGCCCTATGGAACTCTCAAATAGACTGCAAGAATAATTATTCCTACTTAATGAAGTTACAGAAGAGAATGTGGTGCGGCATGCTAAGACATATATAACCTAATGAAAACCCTCTGGAAACTCTCTAAAGGCTTGTACTAGGAGTTTTTCACTTTTGTGGGTTTTCTTTTATTAAGAGACTAAATAGTTGTTGAAATCTCTAAGAGAATAAATGGATGCTTAGGGTTCAAAGACTTTCCTCCGCAGGGAATTCCATCATAAGTGTATAATAAAGAGTTTTGGTCCTATGGGAAATCAGTGTCTTTATTACAGAGGGGAGAGGAGGGGGGGGAGAGAGAGAGAGAGAAGGGAGAAATTTTCAAAGTTATATATATGTCTCAAGAACAGATCATGTAGGATTTTTCTTTATTTGGAAACTAAAACATAAAATTTAGAGCCTCAACATTTTCTTTTGATTAGACCGTTGCACAACCTCCTAAATGTCTTTTTGTTCAGTCTCTTTTCCCTCTATCCCATTCTTCAAAATTTTCTATGGTTTTTGTCTTTCAAAGCACAGATCTGGAACTGTCTTTCTCCAGCCTCATGATACTCAACCCTCTTAGCAGGGGAGAAAAATTCTTACAAAACCTGTTCTCAGCCCATTTTACCAATTATATCCTCTCCTTTCATGTACTATCCACACACATCTTTCCCTTCACTTTTAAGCTTTTACACCTTTGCTAACTTTTTTCTACTTGCATAATGTCAAGGTGTCTTTCAAATTCTACTAATCAGAAAGGAAAAACTTAAAACTGGCATGAGAAAACTTTAAGGGCGATGGGTATGTTCACTTTCTTGATTTACGATGATGCTTTGCAGGTATAAACCTATGTCAAAATTTATCCAGTTATATAGTATAAATATACAAAGCTTATTCTCTACCACTATTATTTCAATAAAGCTTTTTTTTTAATTAGAAGGTGAAGTCATGACTATAAGATATTTTTCAAGTAATTTTATACATTATATGCAGCTTGGGTTTTAGGGCATTAATGTTTAAGTATATATGTATTTATGGGCATAGGTTGATAATACATTTATTTTAAGAAATAAAAAAAAATTCATTTGAGGTACTATGAGTGTGGTACTATTCTACCCCTTTTAAAAACCTTCTCTTGTATTCTTCTTTGTTATTCAAGTGTATGATAATTGAATGTCTATGTTTACTGTTGTATTGTGGAAAGAAAAATTGAACAGAGCATGATTCTACCAAGATAACTATGTAGGCACCTAATATAACCTTGTTGGGAGTCAGCTATTCATTTTTTAAAACAGGGCAGTTAGCATAGAGGGAATACAGTTTAACAAATACAGCATTGAGATAAATTGTTTTTCTAACTCTGTATCCCTTGTCCTAACCAGCATACACTTCTTATTGTTCCTAACACAGTGGAGCACGCCTCTCCCACCAGGCCTTTGTGCGTGATTCTTCTGCCTTGGAACAACCACAGGCCCACAGACCTCTTATTTGTGCAAGTTCGCCTCTTCTCTACCTCTCTGCTCAAGTGTAACCTGGTCAAAGAGGCTTTGATTAACTATCCTGCATAAAATAAAAGACCTCTCCACTCCATGAATGGCACAACGTGGGTGCAGCAAAATATTTAATATTAAACATTTAATATTTCAATAAAGAGGTTACATCTTGGAAATGTGTTAACTTGTAGCTTACATAAATTTCCCCAATTTTTGTATCTTTTAAATTATAGAGCCAGAACTTGAATTCAGTTCTTCCTGACTCCAAAAATTTAGTAATTTTAAGGGGATTTAAACCTCGTTGTTGACTTGGAAATCGTCAAAGAGAAATATCTGAAACTGTGAGAGAAGATGGAATTATAACTGGTCAGATGGTGTAGAGGGATTAGAGACGGACACTAGAGTTCTAGTCATAAATGCCACAGACAATCTAATGAAACTCTCTGACCTTCATTCCTCAAAATACTTGTGACCATGTCCCACAGTCTTGCATACTAGTACATGTCCTAGATGAAAGAGACAGAAGGTGCTGGAAGGTTTGTGCAAACAATTTTGGGGGAAATTTAAGAATGAATGTAAAAAGAGGGGCCCTCGGCTTTCCAGATCTACATGCTATTGACTCTGTTTTCAAGATGTGTGCACAGGTTTTCAAATATCACATCCTCATAGAGTCAAGACAGAAGGAACAAATAAGATCATCTAACATCTTCCTTGTGCTCATGAAACAGCTGGAGGCTCCGAAGTATCCCAGTGTCTTGTCGATGTTTACCCAACAGACTAGCAGCAGAGCAAGGATGAGGTTCCAGTTTCATAACTGAAGGCCCATATTCCTTCTACCATACACAGGCCTTCCCGGTGGGTGTTGGAACCCCTCCTTCTTTCCCCAGCAACCAATGAGATGGAGGATTGAAGAAACAACCAGTAATCTGAAAGATTGAAAATAAACAGACCTCATTGGCTGGGTGGAGACTGGGGCAGGGCTAACTTTGATACGTACCCAGCACTCTCCACCTTTTGTTGGCAAGTCACTCTTGGGTCCCCATCCATAGCTGTGTGGAAGTTCCCTTTCTCTCCTGCTGTAATAAATCGCCCCTGTAGCACATTCTCAGTCCTAATATCTTTGAGCTGTAACACTTGCAGCGGCCACAAAAGTCACCTCCTCATTCTTGAGGCTGAAAGGTGAAGAACCTGGCCGGAACTCCAAGGGTGGGATGCAATATCATGATGTCTCTTCAGAAGAATTGGGTTGTTCTGTGTGCTTCCGAGTTGTTCTCCCGATGCTTCAGCATACTAGATATTGGTTTTTCAGTATGAAAGTATATATATGTCATGAGTGAGGATCATTAAGTACTTTACAATGGAATTTTTTTTTTAAATATTGCTAAAATATGCCAAAAAGTCACTTTGGAATTAATTCTATGGATTTGAGAAATTTATTAGCTAGTTATGCCTGATTTAAAAAAAAAAATGATGGCTGAGGTAGAGCTTAAAAATCTGGACAAGGCTTAAAATGCTGGTGCAAGAATTTTATTTCATTATTCAAGTCACTTTAACCTACAATTTGGTTTTCATTGTGGAGACAGCTGAAATAGTGCAAGATTGTGACATTGTGGTCAATTGCACAATTACAAGGAATGTTATGCATTCCAGATCTTTGCAGTCACAGTACGAAATATAAATGTATTTTTATTCACTTGGAGAAGCTTAAATAGCATTTAAAATCTTCAGATGTGATGGGAATGATATGTGGTGATTAAATGGAAGAGTTAGCCCATTTATTTATCTATGTGTCTGTTCATCTATCTATTACTCCGCTAACTTAAAAAGAAAGAGCTTTGCCAAGAAAGTAGAAATCCTCATACATTATTTATGGGCTTGCTCAGGGTGACTGACAGGACTACCCAGAGTGCCAATGTACTCTCTGCTACAGCTTATCAGTTAACTAGTGAAATTTAACACGGGTGGTGTCAGCTTTATATTTAGAGTGTTACTGTATAAACAGAACAAGCCACTAGGAGAATCTTGTTTTGGAGTTTTCACCTCATTTAAATTCTTAATTTGTTCTTCAGTTTAGAAAAGGCTATTCCAGTGTGGTCCTGCTTCCAATTAATGAGCTTCAGAAAAGGATTAGGTTTGCCTCACTGGATCTTTCCAAAATAGACTAACCTTGAATCATACAAACTCCAAGAAAAGGTAAATATTCTCTTCTGATTCAAATTAACTTAGACAAGGAAGACAACCTGAGGTTGTTTATTTTATTACAGCCTGAGCTAAGAGTCCCAAAAGTTAAAGTTAATAAAAGAGACGGGCATTTTGCTGAAAGTTAAGAACAAATGAAGTATTAGTTGGATACATTTGTTACTTTTATTTCATTTTATTTTCACTTACGTAATGATTTTTGTTTTTACTCATTCCGTAAAAAAAATAGCAGCCATACTGATCGCTCATATCATTGTGAAAAAGGCTAAAATACTTGGGTGATTGTGGAGTTAAATACTAAAGAGCTGATTACAAAGGAAAAAAACATTAAAATACTAAGTATCTTCGACATAAGGGAATATGCTTGATAAGATTATACAGGAACTATTACTATGTGCATACATGTTTGTGAGGTCTCTTTAAGGTTATACATTCTCCTGTAATGACTTTTGGGGATGTTTACAGATCTCAGGACATCTAAAAGAGACACAATCTAGCTTCCTTGTGCATGAAGGTAGTCAGCCACCATCCCCTTCCGTCTCAGGCAAGAATAAAGATTGTATCGTTTTTTATCTTACTCCATTTTTGGCTAATTTTTAATGTATTTTCCCTAATCTAATTCAGAGTATTAATTCCTGAATTCCTTCACCTCAAGAATGCACTGATCATTCCTACAACCACATATTCTTTTGAGACCCTTCTGAAGATGAATTAAGCTCGTCGTTTATTTCTATTAAAAAAGGAATGTAATAAATCTGGGTGAAGTTTATTTATTAAAAATCAGCCATTTTTCAGTAGCAAAAAAGCAACAGGAAATTAATTGATCTAAGTTAAATTACTCATGTAGTTAAAAACATAGATTTTAAAGTTTGTTTCAAGTAAGTGACTCAGCCAAGGTTAAAGCAGCAATCAACACAGCTGTAAATGAAAATATGTTCGAATTAAAACACTTAGGCTTGATTTTGCAGTGTGTTGCAGGTATTCAAGCACAGCCAAAACTTGGATGCGCTGACACCTGTAATCAACACAGAAAGTCTCTTTTACACTAACAAATCATTCTTCCTCAGGGAAGTATAAACAAAACCCTAATTGGAGATTTTGCTAACTATTCTTCCCTGCTGTGAACACTAGTTAATATCCAGTGTTTCAACAGTAACATTAGCTACAATTTATAATTGGCAAAAGATAAGAGCTAAGTCTCCAGATTTAGTTAATGTTAGTAAGTGTAATTAAATTGCGTGTACCCTATCCCAATGATTTCTTAATTAGCAGCCATTATCAAACATCTCGAAACTATTTTTTAATTGGAAGGAGAGAAACACTAATGACTAACACATACTGTGCTGATGAAGTGCAAAACTCTGTCCCAAAGCGTTTTTCAGTATATTGGCTCATATAATCTTAACCAAATACACTTGAAATAGGTACTGATATTATTCCCAATTTACAGATGAGAAAATTGAGGCCACATAGCCATAGTTTGTCTTAAGCATCGCAGCTACCAAGTAGTAAAGATGAGTTTTGAGTCCAGGCATTATGAGTCCAGAGTCTGCGCTTTGCTCTCTTCACTAAAAAATAAAATAAAATAAATAATAAATAAATTGAACTCATCTACTGGCAAGATTCTTCATGCCAGCTTCCTGAGCTTCCTGGATTTTTTTTTTTTTTTTAGACAGAGCCTCAAGCTGTCCCCCTGGGTGGAGTGCTATGGCATCATAGCACTTGATGTTGGCTTGAGCCAACTCCTGGGCTCAAGCAAGTCTCCTGCCTCAGCCTCCCAAGTAGCTGGGACCCTGGATCTTAATATATTGCTAATGAATTCCAAAATGCATCCTGTGTGAGTGAAGGCAGAGTCGTGATGAAAACAGTTGATTGGAGGAAATGAATGAGATCTCAGTACATAATATATTAACACAAATAGGAAGTGAATGTGGTGTTAATAACAAATATTTGCTTTATATCCCAGAACCTGTTTTTGTTATATCATGTGATATTATGAATTTCTCTCCTAGCTATAACTCAATGTGGTTATCAACATGCTCTAAAGGTAGGTTTTCCTGTTCCCTACTGTAGGGATTACTAAGATGCAACACTGGAATTTTTAGTTGAAAGTACACAATGAGAATGTAATAAAAGTAAAACAAAGATTAAAAATGAGAGAAACCTTTAAATGCTGCACACGTGCTAGAGCCAAGCCCAAATTTTGCCCCTCAGCTTCTTAGCAACCAAAGGGAGACTATCAGTTCCTTGACTCATAGCTCAGAAAGAAAACTAAATTCTTGCCCAGAAACAATTTAGTTATGTCAGAATTGGAGAATTTTTTTCATGACCCCTAGTAAAGAGGACATATTATGATGAAATTAAAAAAAAAAATCACTAACTTGTTCTTTAAAATAAACATGCTTAGTTTATACAATTATTCCACATAATTATCCTTTTAAACAATAAACAGATAATTATACATACTTTGGTAAACTCTTCAATATAAGAAACATAAAATCTACTAGGGAAAAATCTTTGAATAGAGGTATGAATATAAAGATATACGTACATATAGAACAAACTCAAACACAGATATAGCATGATTATACCAAAGTTCCAATTTTTGCACACACTTTTGTCTTATAGTATATACTATCTTTGTGTGTATAATCCACATATTCTTCAGAACAATAGATAAAATGGCTGAATAATATTTTATCTAAATTTTAGGTAATGATTAATGATTTTATTAATATATATCCTTTCTGAACATGTAGTGTGTTTCCAATTTTTACAGGAACTAATCTTTGTAACTGTAATGAATGGTTTTTTGCATAGATTTATGTTTTTATGTGTTTTAGCATATGTAGTTTTAGATAGAGCACCATAATTAGAACTAAGATTAGAGGGCTTACATTTTTAATAAAAATAGTCAAGTTTTAAAAATTGCAAAGAGACTACTAGGGACAGAAATGTTTTACATAATAAGGCTAAAGATAGTCAGTACATTCTGACTTTTAGAAAATTAGCTCTGAATATGCTTGTTAATACTGTAAATATTTTGCATATGTAATTTTTCCATTTAACAAGTAGACAGGCTATATTTATACTATCACTATGAAAATCGCTTAGGGAAGATATCTTATCAATATCAATTCAACGGAATAGATTTTTGACATGAAATAAACTGCTTTATTTAGCTTTCTTTAACATACACTGAAGTAGCACCTACTCAATACCCTATTTTACCTAGAAGAGTTCCAGTGTGTAGTTCTATAGTTTTAACTGTATGACTGAATATTTAGCAAGAAATACAACAAATTGCCAAATTTCACATAGCTTAATGCGATACAAATTTATATGTCACTCATCTAAGAATCCAACGAAGGTATTTTGTGTTGGGGTCAAGAAGGACCTGACTGACGGAGTCTGTGCCATGTGTGACAATAGGTAGCAAAGTCACTCTGGGTGGTAACAGCCAACTGATGAGGTGATAATAGAGATTGTGAAGAAAATATACCCTGTTTTGCCTTGTCTACACAGTGACAAATCGCTGTTAGCTACTATTCCATTAGCAAGAATTAGTCATATAACCTCACCTAAGCCCTATAAGTACAATGGTGGAAAAATTTCTTAACCCTTCTAAATTTCATTTATCCCTTTGGTAAAGTGGATATCATGATAGTAAATCATGTGATTAAATACCACATACTATAAAGCACTTGGCTCAATGTCTGACTCAAACCAATTTTTTTTTCTTTCTTTTTTTTTTTTTTTTTTGAGATAGAGCCTCAAGCTGTCCCCCTGGGTAGAGTGCCCTGGCATCACAGCTCACAGCAACCTCCAACTCCTGAGCTCAAGTGAGTCTCCTGCCTCAGCCTCCTAAGTAGCTGGGACCACAGGCACCTGCCACAACACCCGGCTATTTTTTGGTTGCAGCTGTCATTGTTGTTTGGCGGGTCTGGGCTGGATTTGAACCCACCACCTTAGGTGTATGTGGCTGGCGCCTTAGCCACTTGAGCCACAGATGCTGAGCCACCAATTTCTTAAATAATTAATAATATTCCTATTATCACTGTCATTTTTAATATTAGAAAAGGCATAGCATATTACTACATACATAATAGAAAAAATATTTAATTAGATGTAATTACATTTAATAATTTTCAAAAAGATGGTGAGAGACAGGAAACTCCAGGCCTCTCTATAGGACTAAATACCAGAATAACAAAACAAAAGCAAACAAACAAAAAAAATGTATGGCCAAAACTTTGACCACTGGACTAATGTTTAAGGCAATAAGACATATCTATACTTCACACAGAAAACCTTATGATGATACAGTTTAAAAAGCTGAACTCAAGAGTGGAGATGTCGGCTCAAAGTAATGGTGAAGAGTTTTAGCTTTTTGAGTTTCATTTAAGGATAATTATGTATATTAGCCAAATAATTAAAAAATCTAAGAATAGTTATTGAAAGGTAATGCATGTTGTGAGATTGTAAAACTATGCTTGAAGCATGAACTTATCTAAAGCCAGGAGAAACTGTGGAACAGAGAAATGGAGCAGAGAGTGGCCAGCAGGGACCAATGCCGGATATGGAATTTTTAAGTCCTGTCTGTGGTAGAAAGTAGATTTACATGATGAGATTTGAGCTTTCAAAAAACATCATTCTGGATGCATTTGGGGGGATGGACTGGGGAGATTTGATAGTGGATGTGGAGAGTCTAGTTAAGAAGGACGTTGAAAGAGTTTAGGGGAGAAATGCTGGTTGCTTTTGCAAGCTGTTTGACATTATGGAGAAGAGAAGTGGACGTATTTGAGAATATTTAGATGGGACAAATCTTATAACTTCTTTATAATGGATTGTACAGGTGGATGAGGGAGAGATATCTGCCTGGGTTCTAGTGGTGAGTAGCAATTCCACTCACAAGGACAGGAGTTGAGGACTCACAGAAAAGAATTAAGGATTAGTGACAAGTGGAGCTTGCTTAACTTTGGGATGTGCAAGTGGAGATGTTCTATAGGAATTTGGAGACATAGCTCAAGATTCAAAGGAGCTATTTGTGGTAAAAATCTTAATGCAGCGTTCACTTTGGCAGCACATAAGCTGAAACTGGAACAATACGAAGAAGATTAGCAAAAAAAAAAAAAAAGGAAATCTTTGGGGGCAGTTATTTCATCTCATTCATTCATTCATTCATTCATTTTTGTTGTTTGAGATTCATTGAGAGTACAAAGGATTAGATTATGCTGATTGCATTTGTTGGGTAGAGTCTCTCTAATGCACAGTCATATGGGTGATCTAACTGAAGTTCAAACCAGGGTTTCTCACCCTTGGTCCATTGACATTACAAGCCACAGAGTCCTTTCACGTGCAGGTCTATACTGGGCATTGCAGTGTGTTTACAACATCCGTGGCCTTGACCTTCCGGGTGTCAGGAGCAACCCCTGAGTCATGAGCACCAGAAATAGCTCTAGACTGTCAACTGTCCCACAGAGGGGCGGGGCAAAACAATCCCCTACTGAGAAATATTGTTTAAATAGTAGTGACAAGGGAGAGACTGTGAAGGAGTAAAGAAAACCATAAAATCTACTGAGACCAAGAAACTTAAATTTAATTTGGTTCCACAATATGTGCCTCAGAAAATTGCGTTTAATTAGAATAATTTTCATGGCTATGAGTGGGCAATAGGAAGAAACCCACACATTTTTGTCTGCGCTATTGTAAGACTGATTAAAGTGGGATCCAGGGTAGATGAAAAGGTGATGCCAAAAGGCTTAAGGATTTTAAAGTGGTTAAAGATGGGATGTACTGGAAATAAGAGAATTTAAAAGAATCTGAAATATGTGTAAATTCTAATTTGGAATATCGTTCTAGTTATCCTCTTTATATAGTTGGCTAATCCTACAGATCCATAAATAAGCTTAACTGCGAGACAGTGTTCTTGCTGATTCCACTTTCAAAGGCAGGACTGTTCAACATCCCCAGTATTAACGTGGCCACATTTTGGGCCAGAATCTTTCTCATTTGAGTTTTTGGTCCATGTTCCTGCCAATGAACTCTAATAGCTTCATGGAGACAATTCCTATCTTTGAAAGTTGACCGAATATTAGCACTTTGTTAAACCCTATAGAACAACATTACAAATTACTTGGTACAATTAATATTTCTAATGCATTTTTATTAATCGATGTGTATACATTTAGATTATCTGTGTTAGAAATATGATTAGTATTGTTGGTCTGATGATCCCACTGGTAATCAAATAATTGGTTTATTTGGCAAAGTAATTCCATTTCCTAAAAAATATATAAATATAAATCATTTTACAAAATGAAGCTAGGGAAGCCGGAGTTTAAATCATTCTTCTCAGTACTCACATTCAACTCTGGCTTGATTATGTATAATCTACATCACTTTGATATTATAAATCCGTTTCTTTGTTGCTTAACTTTCATTTGGAATCCTCAGCATGGCAAGTCCTAATTTGCCTAAAACTGCCAACCACTTTGAAAGTGAGAGTGGAAAAAAAAAAGAAGAAATAGCAATTCTTTTACAATAATTTAAAGATTTTTTTTCTCTCTCTCTTAATGACCAGATATTTCTAAAATCCTGGTTTCTAAAACCATGCCATTTTGAAATTTCCCTGGCGGGTAGCACCGCTCTGTTGCATTACATGTGGTTAATGTTAGGCCCATGCTTGATGTAACATAACACAAGCTGGCTAAGGTAATCCGATGTGACATATGACAGCATCATGAGCCAGTCTGGGATATTTGAAAATATTCCATTTTTCAAAGACCATGGGCAGATAGCATAGTTAGCCAAGGCTCTGAGCTCTGTTGCTTTCATTTTAAACAACACAGGGGAGGTTCTGCAATGAAGAATAATTTCCAACATGGCAGATTCTATCAAATGCTAACTGAAGTACATTTTCTTTTTCTTGCTGGGGTGTTTATACTTGAAAACTTCAATGAAATCACTAGGAAAAAAGCACTAAAGAGATGTGATCGTGTGTTCTTACAGGTAGAGAACCAGTAAAATTTTTTAGGGAATGCAGAGATGAGCTAACAATATCTAATAACATACAAAGAGGTGACAAGCAGGCATTCGGGACCCGGTTATTTTCCGAGGGTTAAAAATGCGCTCAGGTTGAATCACACATTGTTTTATTGGCATTAGAGGAAAACCAATCTAGAAACATGAGCGCTCAAGTGAAAATGTCTATTTTTGACATATGTTGTTGAGTTCCTTTGTAAAAATTCCTTCTGTCTTCAACCTAATTTATTGTGCAAGCTGTGGAGAATTTGAAAACCATGTTTTCTTCTAGGATTACTTCAAGATCAGCTTCTTTGGGTTTAAATTTGTTTCACATTTGTTTAAGCAGAAAATACTACCACTAATAATGCCTGATGAATAGTGATGAGTTACAGAAATGAAAATAACCTGGACATTAAATTCGATAGAGGATGGAAGAGGAAATTGAACATAATACGTACATCTTAGAACGTACATGGTAAGGTAAAGTGAGCTACGAGGTGAAGGATCAGCAAAGCTGTTCTTTTTGTTTGTTTGTGAAATTTATGACTTAAAGTTGTATGCTCTTGCCTTACTCAAGTATACTTTGAAAAAATCATAAATTCATAAAAAGCTTTAATCCTTCCATGTGTGTCAAAATCAGGAACTCCTGTACTTATATACTAATAACACAAATTAAATAAATGTGGAAAACAGTCCACCTTTTTGCAAATCATAATGAAAAGTACATAGCTTATGCATATATAAATATGAATATAAATATGTTGTGATAATTATTTTCATAGATAATATGTTTAAAATATTAAATTGAAGTTTATCGAACTGCTGAGATGAAAAGAGGGGGACAATGGTGTTTATGTTATCACCTTAAGTACAATAGGAAAAATCCCGAAGACTGTAATATCACTCTTAACGTTTGATAGTAATGATTTTCTGATGTTTTCTTATTTGAAATTCCGAAGTACATTGTGTACGATGAAGATAGATTGTTTTATTCTGTGTAACAAAAGTTTTTTACTAGACCTTTGTTCTAGTAATTGATGGAATTCTAATTTTGAGCAGGCTGTAAACTTCAAGCCTCCTGTCTTTCTTTTTATGGTGATCATAAAATTGGAAGTTTGTGAAAGTGACACAGACATAATGGGTGATGCCAAAATTAATGTAAAGAATTTAGCATTAAATGAAGGGTGTACTGGCCACCCCAAAGTTATTTATACTTTAACAATGCTGAAAGTGCACACAGATATTACCTACGGTTTCTGGTTTAATAATTAGATTTTTAAAAGGTCATAAGCAAAAACTTTGCAATAGGCCAGGTGCGGTGGCTCATCCTTGTAATCCTAGCAATCTGGGAGGGCGAGGCAGGTGGATCTCTTGAGCTCAGGAATTCAAGACCAGCCTGAGAAAGACTGAGACTCCATCTCCCTCTCTACTAAAAGTAGAAAAATTAGCCTGGCATTGTGGTGGGTGCTTATAGTCCCAGCTAGTTCAGAGGCTGAGGCAGGAGATTACTTGAACCCAGGAGTTTGTGGTTGCTGTGAGCTATGACACCATAGGACTCTATCCAGGATAACAGAGTGAGACTCTGTCTTAAAAAACAAAACAAAACAAAACAAAAACAACTTTGCAATATTTCACATTTAATCCTATAGAATTTTCTGGAATTGACATATAATAATTCCCGAATGAATCCAGTATACAGGATCTGATAATCGAATAGAAAGAAGCATAAATAATACACATATTGCCAAAGTTACAATTTACAAAGCTCTTTAGAAAAACAAACAAAATAAACTTTCCCTTTAGAGAAAACTCCAGATAAAAAAGATGTAAACTGAGGAAAATCAAGAAGAAGAAAATTATTTTTCTTACTGGACTGGTTTCAAGAATGTTACTGGAATATTTTATGGAAACATGACCCTGGCAATCTATTCTAGACAGATGCTGCTTCACCAAACAGGAGGGTCAGGATACTTAAAAACAATGTCAACCTGTGTTACGGGTCTGTTATGACTATATATTTTATGGATTATTAGTTCTAAAGGAAAGCTTGTAAAAAGATCTTACTATTCTGTTATATATAAGAACTGAGGCTCACAGAGGTTAAGTGACTTGTTCAAGTTGCTACAGCCACTAAGTGTCAAGAAAGGGAATTGGACCCATTTATGAAGTTGAAATTCCAGTAGTAAAAATACTAAAAAATATGCACATTAATCTTTGAAGCAATGAAAACAGTTGATAAATAAATGACAGAACATAAAAGTAAATAGAAGAAAAAATAATAAGTTGCTCAAATTGGCAGTGTAGGATTCATAAAGGTCTAAAAACCACCGATCCAGTGGAATAAGGGATGATTCTGTTTTGTTATTTAGTTGAATTAAATGGATAAGGAATATTCTAGATAAGAAGCTGGCATGCATTTTGACCTCCTGAAATACTGTAAGGTAGAACGTGGAAGATGGGGTCAGATAACTCTGCACTCGTCCCTGGTTGTCTAGTTTACTAAATGTATTACTTTGGGCAATTTACTTAATCCCTTTGATCCTTAATGCACTCAGTTTAAGAATGATTATTAATGTTACTTACCTGTGTTTGTCAAGGTATGTGGGAAAAATCATATAGCTAGCCAAAGTCTGAGTGGCTTACAAAAACAAAAGTTCATTTCTTGTTTGGACTGAGATCATTTTCAGGTCAGCTTTAGTTCTGCTCCCTGTCTTCTTAAATCTGGCAAAAGGAGCCACCTTTCCTGGGACGTAGCAGTCTCATGGCAGCGGGAAAAGGGAACCGCAAAAATCATGGTGTAGCTCTCCGAGGGTCTGCTTAACCAGCCTGTCTGTCATTCTCACGGGTGTTTATATAGATATACTGGAGGGAGTCACATATCAAGCCTCAAACACAGCCAAGTATCACGGTCTCATCGGAAAGGGCAGAGAACAATCGGCACAATATGATCATGTACCACAAAACCCAAAGAATTGTCCAGTAAAGCTCCTGGAGAGTGTAGCGCATCATATGTGTTCTAGACATTTCTCTTCACTTCATTCTTTGGGCTCCAAAGTCAAGCTCAACAAAGAGCTGGTGAAGTGTTGCAGCTGTCTAACAATCCCCCCGGGTTCATTTACTCTTTATTTTTTCTGAGTGTCCATTTTGTCTACAATCTTTATCACGATAATTGAGCGAATTACAAACGAGCGAATTACTATGTTTTTCATTAGAGATTGGAAGGTAAAAGGAGAATTGAAGTCACATTTCCAAAATTACAGTGAATTACAAAGACCGTATTCCTGCCTTGTAGCTCATAATGAAGAACCGACAACAATGAGACGTGACTTTGGAAAGTCCGTTCCTAATTTCTTAGGAATTTCTAACGCTTTGGAAACTTCTGTTATTTTGTACCATTGCAGAAAAGAACTGATAAGTGGCGTACATAAACACACGCAGATACACGTACAGACACAAGCACACAGATACAGTTTTAAAAAATTAAATGAGCACGATTAACAACGTAATAGAACAAAGCTTCCCTTGGAAGGTAGCATTTGGAATAACCAACGAAAATAAATTTTACAGAGAATTATATTCCAGCACGAAATGTCTTCTCAGGAATTTTGCAAACTTTAGAGCAACAGAAAAAGTCTGTATTGAATGTTTCTGAAAAGGTCTCTTTTCCCCGTCCTGTGGTCAACTCCCACAAGAGTTTTGTATGAGTAATGGCTTTGGTCTTGTAGATTTCTGGATAAATCCTTCAGGAAAAAGCCAACAACCAGTCTCGCCTCTCGCTTTCTCCCTCTGAGATCAAAGATACCACTGTGCTTTTGGTATGAAAGGGTTTTACTCTGGTTGCCAAAATTACGCTGTTTCCCCATCAGCTGTGTAGTGTCTCTCCAATGACTGACAGCCCACAGAGTTTCTCCAGGGTGGCTTGATTTCCACTCAAAGGTAGTGCTTGATTTGAAAACTATTTTGAGTTTCTTTTGGATAAAAATTAGAACAGTGTAAAAACAGTTCTTCCCAGTTCTTCAGCTGACAGTCGGTCAACAACACCTACTGTGCAAGGAGTTACTGTAGAGCGAAGAGACCCTGGATGAACACACAGAGAAATGTCTGTTTGTGTAAGACCAATGTACGCAGTTGTGATGATGTACCTGCATGTATGTCCACAATTAAATTTAAATGAAAAAAAAATAATTTTAGGTGAAGACTAAATTGTTTCAATGGCTCACAGAAACAAATGATTAAGAATTAGCTTGTGGGAAAATGCATAAGAATATTGCTAGGATGCCAACGGTTATCATCAACTCTTTATATAATGGAAACACATTCTCACATGATTTTAGAGAGAGTGTAGTTTGAAATATATTCCCTTTCAAAATAGCAAATGCTTAAAAAGTCTGACATACAATGGACAACGACAGGTGGTTGTTAGTCATTTCCCATCAAGGGATTCCACAGTATGTAAACTCCACTTGCCTATCCTGTAAGTGAAAGAAATCTTGAGAATCCACTTGTTTGCAGTTTATAAAAAACCTTTACAATATCTAATACGTGGCAAAATTTCATAACGTAAAAATCAATAAGCAAAAAGTAAATAAAGATTGGTTATCAGTTACTTGCAGGAAAGAGGAAAGATATTCAGATAATTAAACCACTTCTGAAAGGAGAGCCCCTTGGACCTGAAGTTTAATAAATAGGAGAATAGAGAGTCTGGATTAATTTTTTTTTTAAATCCCAGGAAACATCCTCTGTTAGGAATTACGGAGGTTTGCACTGGTGTTTACAACCTGGAGAGTTGAAGCGTTCTTTAGTTTTCTCCTGAATTGTAGGTCTAACTAAACGAAGAGACGTGAAATAAAGCACTGAGGCCCTTTATGCTCGGTGTGATAAAAACTCAGGACGTGAAATCTTGAATGATTAAAACGAATTGGTGACGCACACAGAGCTCACGGTCACCAGAAAGCTGCCTTATTTTTGCTTCAGTTCACAGGCACTGTTTAAGCTCAGAAGTTCAGAAACAACAACAAGGACAACAAAAAACCGATGGCCTCTTGTGTTCGGGAATATCCTTTCTGCTCACTCTCGATGCTGTAACACTCTGGCAAGGGTCTGGAATGCAGAGGACGAGGCGTGACATGGGTGTGGCTGCAGCGTGGTCGACGCTAGGTCGGAGTTTGCCAATAAGCATTCATCAGTGTCACCTTGGGTATTTGGGCCCTGTTCCAGGAATATTTTTGAGAAAACATAAACAGTTGTGTGTGAAATAGATAATGTACATGGTTAAGTTTTAAAAATTTCATTGTCCCAAATAGTTACATAGTTATGAATTCTCCTTCACCTGAGTTTTCCAAGTTACTCCTTCCTGTCCTGTCTTAATTTCCGTTTGAATAGATCTGGTCTTAACCAGTCTGTAGCCTGCAGGAGACACTGAGGTCTGTATTCTGCAACATCTTGTTATTTTTAAAAGTTTATTTTGTACAGACAATTCCTGTTTTAATTATTCTATTAAAAATGGAGCAAAGCTTTTAAGTGAAATTCATGCAGACATTAAAAGGACACACATTAAATCTAAAAGTCCCCTTAAGTGATAATTTGAAAAATTATGCTGCTTATAGTAATAATGTTGGCAGGAAAATCTACATGAATCATTTCCAAAAGAAAAAAAAAACTGATAGACTCTTCTGTCTACTAATTCCTGCGTTGCAAATGTCTGGGATCTGAAAAGGAGCTTATACTTTATGCTAGAAAGATGTATGACAGAGAAAAACAGCCATGTTCTTTGGGAGAAATATATGCAGTAGGTTTAAAGTATGAGATTTTTAAAATATTTGAATGACGAGCATCTGTAGTAGAGTCTCTTACGATGTTTGGAGTTTTCTTATCATCACTGTGAATCATTATCATGAAATTCCTATTTTTCAAGATTTCTCTAACTGGGAATCTTTTGTAAGTTTTATTCCCATCATTACATTAAATTCATCCACTGAGAACAATCAGAATTAACAAGGTAGAGGATTTGGCTCTTAACAATGTATTTTAAGACTAATGCTATTATTTTGAGTGTTAGAAATTAATCAAATCTATGCAATATTAGTAAAATGACTTAGGAACAAGTTTACAGTATGTTGAACTGAAACTCAACCCATCTCATGTTTAAATTCCTAAAGCTTTGATTAAATCCGAGTACATATGCCCCAGCTGCACAGAATCCATTTGATGGAAACATTTGATAATTGCCCACCTTATACCCTTATCATCTGTACACATTCTGAAGCACTCTCTCTTTGAAAAAATAAACTCCAACAGCAAAGTAAAAAAAAAAAAAAAATTAAGCAGCAGCCTGAACACTCAATAAAAAAGTAGCAATCTCTGAAAATAAAAACAGAAACCTTTAAAATAATGTTTTATTTATCACATACAAACGTGTTTTCCTAAGAATTATTTCCAGTATGGGTCCCCATATGGCAGTAGGAACCCATGGTAAGAATGAACTAAGATGGTTTGTATCACCTGCATAACTGGTTCTGTTCTATGCCTTCGGGCTTCAAAATCCGCTTTCCATATTTTTTTCCTTTCTTTAAAAATAATATACATCAGTTTAATTTATCCCAGGTCCTGACAGAAGGATCGAATTTTAAGCATTTAATGCTGTGGTTTCAAATCCAATTTCTCAGCGTTCATCGTTTCAAAAGTGGCAGAATTCCGTTTTTGAAAAGGTTTAAGAACTTAGGGGAGGACTGGCAGACTTTCTAAAGGAAGCTGTGTACAGGAAAGGGCAGTTTGGTCTGAATTTTCCTATAGTCCTTCAGGAAATACTAAACCCTCCACCTACTGCAACAAGAGCCTCTTCTTACTGGTGTCAACCTAGGAACACTTTCTAAACTCACAAAGTGTATTGAATAAGTAATGCATTTTCAGGTTTTCTGAAGTAGGGCAGTGATTGGTGGATAGATTTTCCTAAAAGGAGGATATCAATATATCTGCTTCAGGGTTGATTCTGCAGAACGTGTTTGGAAACGACTTTCCTTGAGACCAATTAGATTTTTAACCATTCAGATGCTGAAGTGCCAGATCCCTGCACAGTCAATTCACTGTAGGTTCTCTTTATCGGTGGTAGGACGATTTCAAAAGGTCAGGAGTCCAGATTGCTTCAAATAAGCATCCAGAATCTCAGATGCTTTTTTGAGATGGGCCCAAGTTTATTTGAACCTCTTTCTCTGGTTTGGAAATCGGGCTGCCAATGTCACAGAAACAGATTTTCTTGTGAGATCTCAGAATGTTGTGGTTTAAGTAAAGTAATAAACAAACTTGAGAAATGAAAGTTGGCTCGAACTCACCTGGTTTCATTCTGTTCAGGGCCTGCGACTGAGTGGCATTATGCAATCTTTAAAACAGAAAATGAGGGAAAACAAAAAATAAACCCCCAAACTAGAATCATCCAATATTTCTCCTGCAGATGTTTAAGATCACTTGTTGCCACTGTATCCTGCTCTGTCCCTATGTTTCAGTAATTTTCATCAACGGTCCTCTCCCATCTTCACAGTTTGGGAGAATTCAGTATTAGTTTTCCACTTTTAACTATAAATAAATTCTTTGATTTTTTTTAAGTGGAATAATTTCCTTTTATTGATGAGTATGATCACCTGAAAGGGCTTATTATGGTATTGACATGGTATATATAACCCCCCTCAATAAAAAAGAAAGCAGAATTTATTTATTTTTATTGTGGGGATTCATTGAGGGTACAAAGAACCAGGTTACATTGATTGCATTTGTTAGGTGAAATCTCTCTTATAATTCTATCCAGCCCCCCTCCAAATAGGATGTTTTTAATACTTACTATTGAAAGCTAGGCATGGGTTAAAATTCCTACACATATCATATTATTTAATCATCACAGCAAAACCTAAGTAAGTACTTTTTTCTTTTTACCAGTGATAAAAAAAGCACCTTTATGAAGGGGTGGAAACTTGCCTTATTGTGTAGCTGCATTACTTACAGTGAGTAAGTAGCAGAGACAGGATGGAAGCTGAGTATTGACTTCAGAAATCATAAACTTAACTGCTCATTTATGACGTTTCCTATATAGTCATTGAGGTTTTCCTGGAAGTTTTATTTGTTGGTTGGTTGGTTGGTTGGTCGGTTGGTTTAAATCTCTTTATCCCTAGCTACTGACTTGAACCCTAACCATTCTATACAGATATAATGGGTATATATCTTACACACCAGCTACAAAGGGCGCTTGGTCTCTAACTCTTAGATGTGAATAGGAAATTTCTCTGATTAAGAAAGTGTATCATAACAACACCTTAGATTTGTAAAGCACTCCACAGTCTCCAAATCCTTTTTATTACCTCATTGTGATTCTTTCAACAAACCCGGAAGTAGTCAAATAAGGCATCTGGCTCCATAAGGACAAAGGGGGACAGTGAACCTTTGTGACATGCAGGGACTTCTCCAACTCATGAAACTACGAGATGTCCTGAAGTTATTCCAAGTCAGATCTTCTACCTAATGTAAATTGCTCTTTGTCAATCCACACTTCAGAATTTTACTCCGCGGTCTCCTTTTAATACCCCGCTTTCTTTTTCTGCTCACCTTTTTCCAATTACACTGTACTTTCTCTGCAGTGCGTTTGCATATTTCAGCTTCGTACATAAACCCTGCTCCTGGTAGACAGTGCTCAACGCGAGCTGATAAAATCCAAACGACTTTTGCAAAGCCCCCCAAAAGCCGGACACATGATACCAAGGCTGTGCTTGGGCTACCCATTTAAGTTATGTATCAAGTCTAAATTTAATCAAGGCCACATTTTATTTATACATTTCATGCATTAAACTCATTTAAACTTTTAGTCAGATTTCATTAGAAGAAATACTACCGTGCACGTGACGCAGTGGTAAGGCTAATGTGCTTCAGGAATTTGAAAGGAGTTAGAGATCGGAGGTCTGATTTCAGAATGTCTTTTTCTTTCCCTCCTCAGTGCTTGCAGCAGGTCTGTGAGCAGCAGCGCTTGTTTCCTAGGACACTAACACAGTCAGCATGCTCTGTACAAAAGTGTAAACACAGACATTCCCTGTAATCAGGGAGGCTGGTGTCTTAAGGCAAGATTATGTTTTTTTAGGAAATGCAATTTATGTTCAGGATTAAGTTTCCCTTGCAGACTGATAAGGTCTGAGGTTCAGGGAGATGATAAAAGTATTGTGTCCTCACGGCCTGTCCTACATCTGAAGTCTCAAATCAGTCTTCCTGTACAGCTCTCATTCCTACCATCCCAAGTAAAATTATTCAGGTCCTTCAGGTTAGAAAGATGAGGAAAGTAAATGATATGAAAATAAAAAACACATTTTGTAAAATTCAAAGCATCTACAGGCCTCATTGGTCAATGGGAGGAAATACAGAGAGACACCAGGAAAAAATACAGATGACACTGTGACTGGCCTCTTTCCCCACAAGTCAGGAAACTTCAAATTTTATCTGGTACTTTGGTGTTCTTAAGGTTGAGGTAAGTGGCAGGTAGCAAGTGAGACCCTATTCTCAGGATGTAATCGTTTTTGTCTGTTTGTGGCATGGCTTTAATATTATACACTAACTTAAATATGGGACAAATAGTCTCTTAAAATAGCCCTTAAAATCAACCCACCAGAATACCAAGAAAGTCCCCTCTGTAAATCCTTTCATCAAAAACAGACAAATAACAACCAAAACACTGTTTGATTTCTTTTCCAAATCAGAAAAAAAAAAAAAATTCACACGTTACAAGGGTAGTCTCCGTGCCAAAACCACATTTATGGTGGCTTAATGCTAAATTCAGAAGATTTTTTTCTTTTTCTTCCCCTTTTTCTCCTTCTCCCTTTTTTAAAATTTCTGTCTTGTATTTTTTTTAACCTCCAGAGTCAGATCTAATATTCCCCCGTTTTGTATAGTGATAGCAGATCATATCAAAGAGAACTATGGCCTGGATCCTTTGAGTTCTCTCCCATCTTTTTTTTTTTTTTTAAACAATTTTCACTAAATTAATTGCATACTTGCAACCAGGCTCTTTAGACCGTGAGGAAGACTGACCTGGCCTTCTTTTCTGTTTTTCTGTTTTTGTTTTTGTTTGTTTTTATACTCGTGGTAACAGGTACTCCATGGGGAGAGTCCACACCTCAGAAACCTCACTCCGCCTGACCGTGACTTTGAGAGCCCAAGTACCAGTGGCTGGGGTGCGGGGAACATTCGCTTGTTTGTTTAAACATAGTTTCTAAATTACCTGTTCGTGGCAATTAAGAGGCTAGAACTGAGGAATGCTGCTCTGCCTGGATTTTCACAGAATAAACTCCTTGTGATCACGATTGATAACCTGAATAACTAGATATTCTCTTATAGAGAGTGTGGGACAAACTTTCTATATTCCAACTTCTCTTGCTGTTTTCTTCCCAAACACTTGAAAGAAAACACATTGCAGTTCAGAAAAAAAGACAAATCTCTTCTTCTTTCCCCACCCCCATTTGTTCCCTCCTCTAAAATAGAATTTTATGGCACTCAGTCTAATTTCTTTTCAAGACCATTTATTTTATTAAGCAGAATATTCTCCCGGACGGAGAGGCAATATAACTAAGGATGTGTATTTCTTCTCAGGGAGTTAATGTTTACCGCAGAGGGCTAACGCACTGGAAAACCAGGAGTTGAAATGGAAACTCTGACATCACTTGAGCGGCAGTCCCGCTGCCTTACTGGGGAGAAAAATATTAGCTTTTGTCTAACTTACCTTTTCCATAAGGTGTAAGAAGCCCCCTCTACAGAGGGAGCCTGTGAAGCTCAGAGCGAGTGTGAGTGCGCGCGTGTTACTCATATACACGTCCATGGTTGTGAACTGGCACCGGGTGAACCCGCTGATTCTAACCATATGGCTGCGGCAGAAGCCGATCGGGGAGTTTTCTCCAGGGTGCCCACACAGTGTCCTACCGGCTTCCTAGTCTGAAGGAAAAAGAACGTGAATTCTCCCATTATGAGATTTCATCCAGATGCTCGTGCGGTTATGTATAACATTAAATAATGAGTCTTGGACTGTAAAGACTATTTTAAAACTCTGCAGACTATACTTGATTGTCCACTGGGTGGCGCCAAAGGGCCATAATACTGACTACAACTCACAAGGGAAGCTGAAAATCTAATTTTAAAAATATATCACTTAAGGGTGGATTAATTCAGAGCTACTTTTCTTCTAATCAGATTACCATTTTAAAGCGTCTAATAGCATTTAGACTGTACTTATACTGTCTTCTGAGTCAATAATTCTGCCTTAACAGAGAGTGTGTAGAAATGTTAAGTTAGCTAGACAGTTTGTGCAGGTGAATTACATTTTTTGAAGAATTAAGAGGAATAAAATATTTTCTACAATGTATGTATTGAATCATCAAATGGCCACTATACTATTTCTAAAATCAAGTTTTTTTTTCCAGCATCTTTCATGGCTAAGGAAGGTAGTTCTTTTCATAATAATCTTGTTTATAATTCCAGAAATACATCATTTGGCTTAATGATATTTCTTGGTTATGATCTATTATTAAAGGTTCCTGTAAACTATTCCAATTATTTATGGAAATGGAATTCTGGGAACTATATGGGACGTTTATTTTAGTCTAATAATGTTCAACTGTTAGGTGTCACATGAGCCATTCGATTGTAAATATTAACAAAAAATCTTATGTAGATATTTAGGTTTCAATGGAATGTAATCAACGTTCCTGTGAGATACTTGCCTCAGTTGCCTCTGTTTTTAGACTGCCAAGTTGGTGTTTTCTTCCTCATCCCAGCCTTAATTTCTGTCTCTTTCTGCATATGTGTATCTGCAAATGCTATTTCTGGTCTTTCCTGTATTCTTTCAGAATATAGAAATAAATAGCAAAACTAGTATAAGTAGACTGCACATTTCAGCCAACCTCTTCTGTTGCCTCCAGGACCTAATTATTCTCCCCCTACTCTGTCATAAACCTTTTAACACTAACCAGGGCCAGATGTATGTGAAATTGTGAAGTAGGTGATACTGTTTTCAATTGATAAACATCTTCTCTTTCATGGACCTTATCTCCACCTTACATGGAGTGCAGTTAAGAAAACAAAAATACAGGTATTAAACAGGCTTTGGTTTGGATCTTTTTTTTTTTTTAATGTAGTTTTTGGTTTGTTTGTTTGTTTTTTACAGACAGGGTGGTCTTTCTGTGTTCCCCAGACTATAGTGCAGTGGTATCATCATAGCTCACTGCAGCCTCAGATTCCTGGGCTCAAGTGATCCTCCTACCTCAAGCTCCTGAATGGTTGGGATTTTTGATACCATCATTTATAGACTAAGTGATTTGGGGCAATTTACTCGATATTTCTGCGTTTTCATTACATGATTTGGAACATGGGGATAACAGTCCCCATAACGAAGAGTAGTTTTGAGGATTTAGTTGATTCAAAAAGACATATGAAACCCTCCAATGGCCTCACCTATGTTCACTTCTCAATAAATGATAGCTATTATTATTAAGAGTAAAACATTCAAGAAACTAACTCTAGGCTGGATGTACCAGCTCACACCTGTAATCCTAGGGCTCTGGGAGCCTGAAGTGGGAGGATTCCAAGAGGGCAGGAGTTTGAGAACACCCTGAGAAGAGGGAGACCCCATCTCTACTAAAAATAGAGCAAGGTGTGGTCTCTACTAAAAATAGGAAAATTAGCCAGGCATGGTGGTGCACACAGACCTGTGGTAGTCCCAGCTATTTAAGAGGCTGAGGCAGGAAGATCACTTGAGCCCAGGAGTTTGAGGTTGCTGTGAGCAAGGCTATCACCAAGGCATTCTACCCAGAGCAACAGAGTGAGACTTTGTCTTAAAAATAATAACAATAAAAAAACTAACTCTGTTTATATTTTATATGGCTCTGTGATAGATTGAGGTGGAAAGAGCATAACAGATACTCTCTACCCAAATTATATAGTTCAGTACGAATAACAATTTATTCACCAACAAATATTTATTGAACACCTGCTATGTAAGAAAAACTGCTTTTGATAATGATATTACAGACTAAATAGCCTCCAAATTGCTTGGAATTAGTGGTTTGGGAATTTTTTTAAATTTTGAAATATTTTCACATTAAACACAAAGCTTATTTATGTTTCCTATATACCTTATATGCCTTCACTGAAAGTAATTTTATGCATTATTTTGAATAATATATGTAACCCATCAGCTAAAGTCAAGTGTGGAATTTTCCACCTGTGGTCAAAAAGTTTCAGATGGTGGGGTACTTTCGGGCTACAGATTTTCAAGTTAAGACTGCCCAACCTTTATTAGGATGTACTAAGGAGAATCGAGCCTTGCCCTCAGGGAGATTACAATTTTTGGGAAACAGAAACTCTAAACAAAACACATTATACAAATATTTTTTAAATTACAGTTTGATAAGTACTGTGAAGAAAAAGTCCTGCATAATTAAAGCCTAGATGGCAAGTGGGGTTGCCTTCTACTTTGAATTTAGAAAGATCTGAACCATTTTTACTATGCATTCCCCCACAGCTGCACAGACTCCCCTGAACTTACTTTCTGGGGGTCGCTCTTTTCTCTGTTGTCATATTCCGTCTTTATTTCTCTGCAATCTTAACTGTTGTACAGTATCTTTCTTTTCTCTGTCTTTCATAGCCCAAGACAGATTATATATTCCCCTTGCTCTCCTCCCCTACACCAGACATCACTCACATGCGTGATGGGGTCAGTCTCACAGCACCACGGAGAGAGAACCTGGAAGCTGAACCTTTGATGTCCTTCTCCTAAAAGTCACTGGGCCATTCTGACCACATGGAATTTCTGCTTGTCAAAAAGAGAAGTCCAGGCAACTCTGAATCAGCTAGGTGATGTTCTAAGAAATATCGGTTGGGAAGAGGCTTCTTCGTTTATTTCCATTGTGATATTTTGATGATATTTTGTTATGCTTTGCTTGTCTTTGTTTTGTGAACCTAAGGGAGAATGGAAGACAAAATAAGACTTTTCTGAGGAAGTGACATTTAAACCTCAAATTGAAGAATGTACAATTAGATGGAGAAGAGTATTGAAAACAGAGATAGCAGCGTATAGAAAGGCTGGAAGATTTTTAGCATGCTTGACTTAATCCAGCTCTAGTCATATTTATAAAAAGTTCAGTAGAAAAATTTGGTAGATCAAGTTCACCTCCAAATTGCTATTCTAGGGACAAGTGCCAGAATATCAGGGAAGCGTTCCGTGAGGGCTGGGACCCTGAGCTGAGGCTTCTTGGAGAAGGTGTGATTTGGGGTGGACTCTGAAGGAAGTTGTCCCTTGGTAAGCCACAGCTTAAGCAAAACCTCAGTGCCAAAGGGTGAGAAGCTGAGAGGCCAGTCTGGAGAAAGAGGGTGACAAACTCAGTTTCTCAAAAAAGAAACATTTCATAGGGACTTATGAGCAGAAGGCACAGGACGAGATAGTGGCCCCTGGTGTGATATCCCCTGACCCAGGGTCTATGGACCATAGGAAAGGAACTGTAGGACAATTGAAGATGACCCCTCAGGGAAAGGTAAAAATTGACCTAAGGACAGAATTTATGGTAAATTAAGTTTTTCGTTGTTGTTTGCTTGTTTGTTTTTTACTTAAAGGCAGGATTTAAGGTATTCCCCGACCAGGGGTAAGTCAGGAAGTAAACATAGTGTACTATTATCCAAAATAGAGTTGCGTTTCTTTTTACACAGAAGGGTGGGATTTAGATAATAAGAGATTGACAAGAACAAGAGGACCCAGGGATAAAATGAAGGGAAGTGTTTGCTGTTGTACTGATAAAGAAGGGGTCAAATTTGATGAAGGAAAAGAAAGTCGCAATGATTCTTCTAGAAAAGTAAGCAAAACCCTGACCAAGAGACCCTGTGGATCTTCTAGAGACAGAGATCTATCTATCTATCTGTCTATCTATCTATCTGTCTGTCTATCTATCTATCTATCTATATTTTTTAAATGAAATGATGTTGTAGAACACTAAGAAGTCTAACAGGTGCTTAATTTTCCAGGAATTTTTCGTAACAGGAGTTAATAATGCAGTTACTTGTGTGTGAGGATTGAGTTCAGACAGATCTCAGTTCATCTTCCAATTTCACTTCTTTTTAGCTTGTAAGGGCTGGTAGAGCAGGGACCAGTCGCTTACTTTCTTTCCCAGGTACTACGGCTGCGTAACGTAAAACTACCTGGAAACCTCCTGGCTTGAGGACTTCATTTTCCTATAAATCTTAAATATGGTCAGGCATTGGGGTGTGTCTCTTGTCTTTGCTCCACTAAGCATTGATCAGCTCGGGAAGGTCACAGGCTAGGGAAGGTCACAAGCTGGGGAAGGTCACAGGCTGGGAAAGGTCACAGGCTGGGGAAGGTCACAGGCTAGGGAAGGTCACAGGCTGGGGAAGGTCACAGGTTGGGGAAGGTCACAGGTTGGGGGCTAAAGTCATCAGAAGACTCAGTCATTCACCAGTTTGGTGGATGATGCTGGTTTATATTCTCTGAGATTCATCGAGATTGTTGTATATACAAATCATTTATTTTTCTCACATGCTGAGAAGTATGCCGTGGTTCAGCCACAATACTTCAGAGTTTAACTACTCATCCCTTGAATGGGGACATCTGGGGTTATGTCCAGTTTTTGGACACTCTGAATAAAGCCACTATGCAGTGATTCTCTACCTGTGGGGCGTGACCCATAGGACCTGTATTAAAGAGCCGCGGCATTAGGAAGGTTGAAAACCACTGCTCTACAGACATTCATGTATGGGGTTTTGTGTGAATATAAATTTCCATCTTTCTGGGATTAATGTCGGAGGGTACAACAGCTGGGTCATATGGTGATTATACAGGGGGTCCATAAAGATCGTGTGCAATTTAAAATAGCCTTCTATGTGCTCGCTTTGGCAGCACACATACTAAAATAGCTGTCTACTTTAAATTGCACACGAACTTTATGGACACCCTGCATGTCTAATTTGTATGAAGTTTCCCAGGTGGTTTCCACAGTGGTTTCATCATTTTACATTCCCACCTCTGTCTGGGAGGCAGCCTGTCCTCAATTCTTGGTGTACTCTTGGCTGAAGAATGACCAGACACACCAACCTCAAGCCCAGCCTCCTACTTCTATTTTCCTGGTTCTCTGGCTCCTTAGGAGGGAAAAATTACCAGCAGGGCCAGTGTGACAGAGTGACCACAGAAACAATCTCAGTTGAGCAGCTCTTTTTTATAACATGGACTGAGAATGTCTCCAGGCATGGGCTGACGGCCCTACTCCCATACCCCTGACCCTCTCAGCTTGTTTCCTTTGTTGGCTCATCTGGGGAGGGATACTGGCAGGTGTAGGATGTTATGAATGATGAACAGGTGTCCTCAGTCGCATCTGCACATAGGAACTCCCTATCCAGAAGCCCCACTTGGAGGCAGCAAGAGGGATTTGCAGCTTGATAAAGCATTCCCTGCATCCTTTGGTGTACGGTTGCTCTGGACAGGATTAAGGGGGAGAGGACACAAAAATGGAGCCCCTGCCCTAATCCTTCTTCCCAGTGGAGATATTACTCATGATAGCACCAAAGTGGGCACCCTGGTTCCTAGAAGACCAGAAGAGACATCTACCTAATGCCATCAGGGTGTGAGCCATTCAGTTTCTCTGCATCTTCATCAGAATTCGGTGTTGCCCTTATTGTTTATTTTAGCCATTCCAGGTATGTGGTTACTGTTCAAAGGCTTTTGCATTTCTCTAATAGCTGACAGTATTGAACATCTTTTCTTGTACTTATTTGCCATCTGCATTTTCTCTTTGGTGAAACATTCGTCTGTCCATGTCCTTTGCCCATTTTCTTACTGCATTTTTTAGAACTATTGAATTTGGAGAGTTCATTGTGTCTTCTAGACACTAGTTTTTTGATGAATATGTGGATTGCGAATACTTTCGCCCATTTGTTGCTTGTCTGTTCATTGTCTTACCACGTATTTTGTTGAGCAAAGGCTTTATTTTGACAAAGTCCAATTTATCAGTTTTCCTTTATGCTTTATATATTTATGTGTTTATCTTCTGTCTTTCTGAAAACCACACTCCAGAAAGGCAGAGACTTTGCTGTCTTATTTGTTTCTAAATCTCATGAGTCAGAGAACTGTTCCTGGAACACAGTAAATGCTCAACCCTCAACAAAAGTATTTTGAATGAAGAAATGAATGAAAACTACTCTATTAGGTAAAACCATTATATATGTTATTTTTCTAACACTGGAGAATAATATTCTGCAAGATGATTTTACACACAAAATTTTTATATGATTTTCACAATCCCTTGTGAGGAAGACAGGTCAAAATTGTCCTTTTACTTCTGAGACAATCCCTGAGATTTATGCCCACATCATCAGTAAAGTCCGAGTCTTGCTTCACTGTGGAATGTTATTGTCCAGTGTTCCCTTAGCATTTGAAAGTGATTGAAGATGAGTACAGAGAGAATTAATTCATGTGGAGGTAACAACACTTCAGAACTTAACTACCTCAAAGTAGAACGTGGCCTGAAGTCATAAATAAGCTCAAAGACAACAAAGCCACATCTAGTGCTTGAGGAAAGTAGGAATTTGCCCAGTCTTACAAACAGAGTTGTTGTTCTTCAAAAGATCTTTGTGCCACAACATTGGAGGGAACAGAACAGACCCTCCTGCAGGCCAGGGGATGACTATATCCACAGGTTCCCAGGCTTCTTACTCTAAATGAGAACATCAAAAGGGGACATGACTGTCCTGTGAATGATTTTTTTTCTTATTCCCAGTGGCCTTTTCCTGAAGGACACCAGATCTGGTCGCAGGCAACACATAATGGTCGTGCCACAGGCACCACCAGCAAATCCCCAGATGGATTTGTTTTCCATAGGTGTCCATGACTGGGTCCCCCTCTCACCCCTGGGTCTCACTCAGTGCTAGAAATGTTTGATTCAATCCTCTTCTTACTACTTACTAGCTTACTTAATCTTCATAGCATTTTTGAAAACTAGACCATCTCCCCCACTAATCTCAATCTTTATCACTGTCTCAGTTTTATTTTTTTCTCAGCACCTACAACTATAGCATAACCTCAGTAAGGTGACCACTCAAGTTGGTCAACATACTAAAGTGGCCTACTGTCCTGATGTGGTATACAACTGGTGCATGTCCAGTCTATAAGAATTTGGTCAACTTAAGGAGGTGGTGAACTGTGGAAGTTCTATTGTATCTGAAATTTTCTTACTTATTTGATTTTTTTTTACTCTATTAAATCATAACTGAGTACATTAATGCATTTATGGGGTACAATGTGCTGATTTGATATACAATGTGGAATGCTTACATCTAACTGATTAACATAACCATCTCCTTGTTTACTTATATGTTGTGGTAAAAACATTCACACTTCATTCTTAATAGTGTAGAAATGTATCATTGCATTATGCACAGTAGGTATGATCCCCCCCAAAACCCTCCCTCCTCCTGGATTTCCCCCTTGCCTACGTTTTTCATCCTTTTCTCTTTCTTTCTTCTTTTTTTTTTTTAGACAGAATCTCAAGCTGTCGCCCTTGGTAGAGTGCCATGGTACACATCTCACAACAACCTCAAACTCTTGGGCTTAGGCAATTCTCTTGCCTCAGCCTCCCAAATAGCTGGGACTACAGGCACCCATCACAACTCCCTGCTATTTTTTGTTGCAGTTGTTTAGCTGGCCTGGGCCAGGATCAAACCTTTCAGCCTTGGTGTATGTGCCTGGCACCCTAATCATTGAGCTATGGGGGCCACCTTCCCGCCTCCCTTCTGGAGCTAGAATGTAAGTTCCATTCTAGTTATTTTTCTGTTAACAATTCACCATGTTGTCCTACTTATTTTTTTTCCAGTTCTAAGAAATGAAAAATCATCCCTAATAGATTATTGTAAGGCAAAATATAAATTAAGAAATTAATCATGAGCGAATTATGGAGCCCAATACTATTTTGATTATCTGATTTACAGTTTTATTCCTAGGATTAAAAACAGTGACTGGTCCATGGCAAAATATGCAATGGATATTTCTTAAGGGAACAAGTGTTTTGCAAATTAATTACAAAAGATAAGCAAGAACAGGCCAGTTTTAAGTGTAGAGACAAGCCTGGGATAGAAATACAAATTTCCTGAGCATCTAAGCTCATAAATTTTATGCCAATTTACCTCCGAACTTCATTTTGAACAATGAGACAGATTGGTGAAATAGAATTTAGCAGAAAATTAAAGTAACATTACAACAGTATACCATGTATGAGGTGACTCTAAAGAGCTCCTAGTCAGAAATGAACCCTTGATTTTAGAAAATAGAATTTCCTGAAAGTTCAGATAAATTTGAACAAATGTTTTGAGGCTCTAAAAGGGAAGATGTTTGAAAGAGATGAGAAGCCTTCCAAAGTATAATTATTATACTTAAGCTATAATGTTAGTACTGCATTATGGACTTATTTTACTCTGTTTTGTATTAGACTTAGTTGAGTACTTCTTCTCTCCCTCTCTCTATTTTAACCTGAACTCATCCTTCTTTGTGCCCTACAACATCAAATGCACCATGGTGTACAATAAGCTTTAAGTAAATAGTCATTGACTAAATCGGACAATTTCTATCAGGAGAAAAATGGATATGTCTAAACAAATGTTTCTATTCAATTCTATTTTAAATAGTTCAGATTTAAAAATGGCTGAAGTAGAATATAGAATAAATTAGGTACATCCCGAAATGGTGCACAAAATAGGTAATGACCAATCATTAGAATAATCTGCCCATATTTTCTTTATCTATTCTATTCAGCATCACTCCTGTCTTCCTAAGATAGGAAAGAATAAAGAAAATGTGGATAAGAAAGATTTAAAAATATATAGAATGAAGAAGTTATTGAAAAACCCTTATGGGACTTCAAGTCTCCTAGGATAGTTGCATCTCACCATCTGAATTGTGATTCAGATCTTTGCAAGTTATTAAAGAGACACCATAAAAAATTAGAGCCATCCTGAGAGAAAACTAGAGAGAGGAGACTTGTACAAATTAACAAAAGGGATAAAACCTCATGGCAATAAAGTTTAGTGTTCTAATTTTTACATCAATCCTTAATAAATATTTAAAATATTGGCTAAAATGATCATTAACTATTATTAAATTAATTCATTAATAATCACTGATCACTAGGAAATATAATAAAATCCCTGGGAGTAAAGTGTCAATAACTACAGTGGATTTGAAATTTTACCCTACTTGTAAGGTAGCAGGTTAGCAGACCACAATTTCATAGATGTTGGCAGAAGATATGAGACTCCTGGTTCAGAGATCAAAAAAATTATTACTCATGACAGAGCAAACAATGTGAATGATAAAAATTGGTATTGATTTTCTTTGTCTAGGTACTCATTGGGTAAGGCAAAATGGCCCAAATGATACCTGAAAATATAAGGGCTTATATTACAAGAAAAAGAATTCTGAGCTTAGGGAACTAGTTTCTTATTCAGAGCAGTAAACATATCTGCCCTTTGCTCTAAAGACAGTGAGTGCTGCTATCTTTCAAGGCTGTTTGCTATACAAACATTCTTGAAAAGATTCTCCGAAACTAGAGTTAGTATATCTCTCTTTCTCATACAATGTGCAGAAATGCAAGCGGCCCATGGACAATCATCTCTCAACAAAATTATGTCAACTAAGATCTTTTTCATTTTTTGATGGACATACTATTTCCGAATTTTTAAAAAATATATGTTAATGCTATCATTTGATAACAGCTCTTCTGGCATGCTTGCATATATACACAGAAAGCCATATAGATGAATAGATGTTGCCATTAGGTGGATTTGTGGTTGACAGAAGTGTGTATGGGATGCTGATCGCTTAATCTGTAAATACCTTAAGGGATGCATCTGGAAATATTTTATCGTACCATGTTATCACGAATCATTGCCCTTTGAGATATTGACTTTAATCACTCTTTTCTCTGATCTATGACCTAATGGCCCACTTTTTATTTAACATGCATGCCCAATCCAAAAATTCTTTGACTTTATTTGAGATTTCCAATCCATTAATTCCCATCATTTTTCATTATGTATTAAACCATCATTCTCTTATGATCTACTGGCACAATTTATGTTCTATAACCTATAATTAGGATCATTCTCTATTATTTAGGGATGGTTCCATTGCTGCTATGGCCTGAGTGTGTATGTCTCCAACAAAATCATATGTTGAAAATTAATCCTCAATTCCATCATATAGAGAGATGGGGGACTTTGGGGTGATTAGATTTTGAGGGCTCTGCCATCATGAATGAGATTAGTGACCTTATAAATGAGCCTCCAGAGAGCTTGTTCATTCATCCTGCCACGTGAGCACACGTAGAAGACACCTCTATGACAAACAGGCCCCGTCACACACTGGATCTCTCTTTTAGCACCTAAATCTAAATTTCCAGCCTCCAGCACTGTGAGCAATAAATGCCTGTTGTTTATAAATTACAAGGCCTAAAATATCTTATAGCAGCTTGTAAACATTGTGGGAACAGATTAAAAAACAACCATATGCCAAGTGATGTCATTTTTTGTTTATGGATACAAACCACAAGTGTTTAAGACTGACAAAAAGTTTAGCTGTCATACCCATCATAAAGACACTCTCCATCAGGCTGCATGTTCTGTATCCATATCCGTGCAGATAAATGGCACTGAAACACACACACACATTAATGACAGACATACATTCAGACACAACAGGGATGACGTTTTACCTTTCCATCACTGTTAATCCCAAATGTGGAATTATCACTAAGAATCCGTTCCATAATAATCTCTTAGTCTATTTTATTCCCACTCATCGTCTCAGAGTATTATGACACATATTTCCCTCTCTGTGCAAACGTCCATTAATCTTATTATCAGATGATGAACTTAATTTAATTGGAGAGTAAATTAGAATGAATACAGCTCTAGGAGGACAGTACAACTGTCTGGGGATTTGGAGTGCCATCTAATGGGTCAGAGGGCTGATACGGGGTTAATGGATAGAAGTTACAGGAAGACGAAGTTTTGTTTACTATGTAAAATAGTTTTCCCCAGACGATTTTGTGCTATTTAGTGAAATATTGGAAAGGAGAAGTTGTCTAGCTTCTCCTTCTCAGCGTAAGTGTTTATACACTCTTGTGTATGAAAAACAACCAGACTTAAGACTCTGTACTTTGGCTTGAAGGTATATATGACACTCGTAATAGTCTGCATAAATCTAAATTCCTAACTATACATGTGGTATATAGAGTAGTTTCTTTACCTTCTAAATAAATGAGTCTATCTATCTATCCATCTATGATGATATGTAGATAGATAGATAGGTAGTCTATATATATGTAGATAGATAGATAGATAGTGTTGTGACCAGCTTCCCACCACCCCATTTCCCTCCTTCTCCCCCCTCCCCCTCAGAGTCGACTCCTGGAACAAGGCAAGTCCATCCTCCCCCCAGTGTGGCCGAGAACCTACTTCCCAGCCACATTCCCAGGCTCCATCCCCCAGGGTTGCCAAGAACAAGCTTCAGAACACGGAAGAAAAGTCCCAAGTTTCACAAAACCCCCAAGTTCCCAGTAGATGAACAATGGTGGAAAACTCACGGAAACTTGATTAATTACTGTAACCACTGTGATATGAGATGTATCCATTGTCAATCAAAGCTGTATTAATCATTGTTGCATTACTGTAACCAGTGCTGTATCCATGACTACCCCAGCTGTAACCCCCCCTTATCCAGCCACGTTTTGCTTCTGTAATATGCTTGCCCAAAACCCATAAAAGGCAACCCACACCCCTACTTGGCTGCTGCTGCCACCCAGTGCAGCAGCCACTTCGGCAGGTAAAATAAATTACCAATTAATTACATCTAAGTAGGGGTCTGACTCTATCTTTTCAGGTCATAGTGGGTACCAGAATAGACTTTTAAATAAATGAGTCTATCTTTCATAGATAGATAGATAGATAGATAGACTCATTTATTTATATATTTATCTATGTATATATAGATATCGACATATATATATGTAGATAGATACATAGGACAGAGGTATCAAAATTAATAAACAGAAAAATAGTTAAATTAATGCTGCCTACCAGCCAAACTTACAGGAAGAAATAAAAGGTGAAGATCCCTAGGCAGGAGAAAGTGAGGGTTACAGATCTCATCATTCCTGAAAGGGTAGGGCACAATTTGGTTGGGTGAGGGGACCAAGGTTGTTATCCTAGCAACAATAGTTTAAGAATTTCTGGGTGGTGCCTGTGGCTCAAAGGGGTAGGGTGGCAGCCCCATATGCCAGAGGTGATGGGTTCTAAACCCAGCCCCGGCCAAAAACTGCAAAAAAAAAAAAAAAAAAAAAAAAGAATTTCTGACTCAGCTCTTCAAGGTTGCATTTCTTTTCTTTTTGTCTTTTTTTATTATGTCAAATACACATAGATCATGAATACATTCATGCATATGTGGGGTGCAATGTGCTGACATTTTTTTATATACAATCTGACATGGTTACATTAAACCAATCATCATAGCTTTCACCTCATTTACTTGATTATTGTGCCAAAACATCTATGTTCTACGCTTCACAATAGGATTCAGGCGATGATTCACACTAGAGTATGTATATTCTAACCCCATGGGATGTTCCAAAGTAAATGCTGGGAATCTTCCTGCATTAGAGGGACTGGCAGGCAGCCTAGGGGTTATCAACATACTGTACTTTGGCATTTTGTTGCTGAAAGCCAAATATATTTTCATTCATTCATTCACTCAGACATTCATTCATCACTTGTATCATCTGTCACTATTCTAAATGCAGGAGCTATAGCAGTAAAAATTACAAATAACAACTTTCCTCTCCTGGAATTTACATCTTATTGGGGAATGGAAAAAATTAAAGAGATACTGTAAGTAAAATATAAACTGCTAAATAGAAGTATGTGTTATGAAAAACAATAGTGTGGCAAATATGAGGTTAGGTGTTTGTGTATAGCATTACAAATCTTAGCATATGTGCTGCCAAAGCACTTGGGGATTACACATTTGAATAAGGTGGGAAGAAAGGCTTGAGAATGCGGCATTTAAGGAAAGAAATGAGGCTTAGGATATAGGAGTGATGGAAAAAGGAAGAGATGGACTAGTGTCGCATGCAGGTATCTTGGGGAAAGTGTCCAAAAGAAGTCACAGTAAATTCCTACCATGATGGCAGGTAGCAACCTGCACTGTCACACAAGACCCCGTGCACAGACTCTTATCCTCTTGAAATTCTTAATAAATTTTGAACAAGGAGATTTGCATTCGTATATCACACTGGGAACCACAGCTTATGTAGCCAATCTTGGTCGTAAGGCACCTTAGAGAAATGGCAATGACATTCTCATGATTTTTCTTTTCTAGTTGTTGTTTGTTTGTTTGTTTGAGACAGAGCCTCACTCTGTCTCCCTGGTAGAGTGCCATGACACTATTGTAGCTCACAGCAACCTCAAACTCCTAGGCGCAAGAGATCTTCTTGCCTCAGCCTCCCAAGTAGCTGGGAGTGTCGGTACCTGCCACAGCGCTGATTAGCGATCCCCAGGTTTAGAGAGGAGCGAGAAAGAGGGAGAGAGGGAGATGTCAGGGACATTGTAAGCCAGTACCTCTGGTACGACCTTGATTGACCTGAATAATGTTTTAACAGGTTCACCACTACTGCTGTGTCAAAAATAGAAAGTAGAAATGAAAGGTAGAAACGGAGTTATCAGTTGTAGGAGAACTATTTCAGTGAAATCTCAGCAAGAGTTGTAGGTGGGGATAGCATCTGGTCTTAAATTTAAAATACTGTTTCATTGCCCTGCTGGTAATTTAAGGCGTATAGGTTTCAATGGGTTGAGAAGGTCGTTAGGGACAAAAGGGACAAAGCCTTGTTATGAAGTGACATTGGCAGACCCCGAATGAGAATTATCTCATATCAATGTACCTCTTATGATCTGAAATCTAAAATCCCACCACATTTAAGAAAAAAATCCTTAAGAAACTATATGAAGTTATTATGCTCTTTAATGTAACAGAGAAGTTGGCATTAGCTGATCTGTTGAGGCTTTTCCCATTCATTCTTGTTTTCTTTGATTTGTGCATTACCTTGTGCTATTTAATACAGTCTTAAATCCGATTTCATGATTTCATTTTATTTAACTCTGGCTTCAGACAGATAGGCTTTATTTTTAATTCACATTTAATTTTGAGGGCAGTGGAGTTGTCATAGGTTTTATGTTTTTTGATTTTATTGTACACATTTTATCAATTAGAATCACACGGGAACATCCATGAACATGCTTCGCAAACCTAAATCACTCTATCAAGGCAACGTATTAAGTAGTATATTAGGAAGATTGTTGTTTGAATCTCTTTGAAATAATCTGTTTGACATCGCACTTACGTTTTCCAACAATTTGGGAGAACTGTATACGCTTCTACTAAAGCTAAAACATAGAACTTGCTTTCATTTTATAAAATCAAATTTTTGGAGAAGGAATAACTAGCAATTTTCTACATAGTGTAAAGATTGTTCTGCCGACATTGGCACTTGCAGGCTGTTTAGAATTTTCCTGCCAAATGTTTAGTTTCTCCAATGTTTTTTAAGTTGGTGAGAGGGAATTAATTTTCTGTGCTTGAGTTTGTTTCCAACTTTAGACTTCAATTTGCAACCACCACGAAAATAAGCTTTTCTTACCTAAAATGTTAGGTTTAAGTACTGATTCTCTGGATCAAGTTGCTGGCAATAATGTTGGCTGCAAATGATCTGTGTTCTTATGATCCAGACAGTGATGCAATTGTAGATATATTTCATTAGGAAGATGGTGATCTTTGCAAAGGTTCAATCACCCATCATGACTCTCCATCCCCACCTCCAACATCAAGTCTGAGCTTTTACTCAGATTCACCTTTCCAGCCCTCCCTGCATTAGCAGATAAGATCACACCCCTTCACTTCTTTCTTCCTCTCGTCCTTCAGAGAATCTGTCATGATTGGGTTTATAGGTTTTTGTTTATTAACTGGCTCCCCTACAGATTCTGAACTTGGTTGGAGTAGGGGCCATGCCTGTTTGTAATCCCAGTCCTAACGCATCACTCGGCAAATAGAAGGTACCATGGATTTTGTTCCTTAAAAGTTAACACTAGGGTGCCTGCTTCAAACAGGACTGTGGCACTAAAATTTTTAGAAGATCATATGTAATAAGGACTAATAGCTGTAAAATAAATAGTGGCAAAGTAGCAACTTTTACCTTGAGACTTTTAGAAATATAATTTAACTTTACAATTATGTACTTCACTGGTTTACTGAGTCAGGCTGGGCGAGACTATGCAACTTATCTCCCAAGTGTTAACACATGTTTATTGAGGTCGCTTTCCACCAACCACTGCTTTAAGTTACTCAGGGCCTGGGCGTGATGGCTCATGCCTTGTAATCCTAGAACTCTGGGAGGCTGAGGCAGGTGGATTGTTTGAGCTCAAGAGTCCTAGACAAGCCAGAGCAAGAGAAAGAGCCCGTTTCTCCTGAAAACAGAAAAATTAGTGGGGTGTTGTGTCAGGCACCTGTCATCCCAACTACTCAGAAAGCTGAGGCAAGAGGGTCACTGAATCCCAAGAGTTTGAGGTTGCTGTGAGCTATGACAACCATAGCACTCTACCCCAGTGTGACAGAGTGAGACTCTGTTTCAGATAGATAGATAGATAGATAGATAGATAGATAGAATAAAAAGTTACTCAGGGATCCCAACTGACTGAAGTTTATTATGTTGGAACATACTTTAAAGCATGGATTCCAGAGCCACCATTTTAACGGGGAAAGAGAGAGGACACAGAAAAATCACGCATTCTTTCAAAAGCTCTGGACTAGAAACAATAAGTACTGGAAATACAACAGTACTTGTTGTATGGCCCTGCCTACGTGCAGGGGTCTTGAAAGTGCAGGGAGGCAAGTGTGAGTGATTATAAATTGGGTTCACAGTAGTACTGGGTACGTTGGATAATTTTTTCCATTCCTGAGATACTTTACTAAAAAGACTATTTTCCAAGGGTAAACGTGGTGAAAGCTATGTTTTTTAATAGGATGTAAACATTCTAATTTGTACAAATAATCATCACATCGAATCATATAATGGCATAAATATATTTATGATCTATGTATGAAAGACTTAATAATAATAATAAAAAAAGAAAGTGCAGGAAGGCGAAGCGGATCTGGAAAGAAGGAAAAAAAGAAGACCATTAAATCAATTTTTTATACTAGATAATGTTTATTTCAAGAAATTGAATGGGGGATTATATGTGGGGTAATAAGTAAGTAAAAAACATTTTCGTAAAGCAGTAGGCCTCAAGCGGAGTGCCTTGAATGAACGTTCTGAGAGGGGGTGAGAATACCATCTGCCGGTAATATTATTAAATTAGTCTCTCTCAGTAAATTTGAAAGCTGAAATTTATAACCTAGCCACACAGGTCATTAGATAACAGGACTAAAACCGACCTGATCTATTTTACTTTAGGATTTTGTACTTGTTTAAATAACTTTTGCAGATTAAAAACTCAAGTGACAAACGCTTAAAAAATTATGAATTAAGAATACTTGATAAAATTATTTGAACATTCTGATTTAAAAAAAATTGAAATGAGCATGGTTGTAATCATAGCAAAGGCTGTGATCATGATTATGGGAATGGAGGGGCAGGGTTGTGATCAAAGTTCCGCTATGGGAACCTAGCGACTGTTTATAGAAATGGGAGTCTGAGTTTTTAGAAAGAGCATTTTCACTGAGTACGGACAATCAGTTTTGACATTCTAACTAATTTCAGAGCTTACCAACTACTTATTTTTCAATGTAGTTAAATAACTGGCTAATAACAAGTGTGTTTAGCCAAAGTAGTTAGTGAGAGTTAAAAAAAGTTGAATTGGTAGAATATGTAATTTTAGCCTGAAATCATATCTAAAAGGCTGTGACAGAACAGAATGTGACCAAAAGTTGTTTTGGTTTGGAATCGCTGACCCCATTTCAGTGCAATTGTCAAAAATCAGTGTATCCTCCATTGGCTTCTCCCAGGCCTGTCCTGCTGCATCAGAGAAGTGGACGCTTCTAGCCACATCTGATTCAGTTAAGCAATACAGACCAGGCATAAAAGCCACAGTGAAACGTTCTTACACAAAGCCAAACGCTGAAATTAGATGTAAAAGTGTGCACGCCTTTATGTGACAAACCCATTTGTGTTGTGAAAATACAAATTGTAGGAAATCTATTTTGGCTCCCAGCGTCATCCTATTTGAACTGCTACCATTTTCTACAGAAGGAAGAATTACCTAAAATTATAGCGTCTATTGCCAAGGGAGTTTGGCAAACCTTAGAGGTTGTCTCTTTTGTTTAGTGTTAGACGTTTTTCAAAAGTATGTTTCGTGGTATAGGTTGTAAACAAATCTTCTGAATTAAGATTGATACCAACTATATAATGTAATTGATGTTGTATTTAGGTTTTTTATATTTGCATATAGAAAACCGTCAAATTTGTCCTGCTGGAATACCGTGATTGCTTAAAGTATAATTTATTTATTCAACTAGTACGTATTGAGTGTGGGCACTTATTCGTGCCATTATTCTAAGCCTTTAATTTAAATCAATTAAACAAACCAGACTACTGGCCTCATGGAGTGGGGAGGATAGATACAGTCATAATTTTAAGTAACTACTCTGTGTAGTGTGCTAGAAAATAAGTCCTGTGGGGGTGCTGAGGACGGGGCTGGGGGTGGGGCAGGTTAGGAATCACTGAGAAGGTGCCATTTGGCAGCAGACAAGTAATAGTTTGAAGAACAGCATCCCAAGTAAAGCAAAGTAAAAAGCTAGAGCAGAGGTGTGAATCTGCTGTGTCTGCAGAAAAGAAAAGAGACCAGTGTGACTAGAGTAAGGCAGGACAGGAGGGTGACAGGAATGGAGCCCCGGAGGGTGGTAGGGGACCAGGACTCACATGTTCACCCCGAGAGAAATCGGAGCACTGGAAAGTTCTAAGTAGGACAGGGATGTGATATTATTATTGGTGATTGAAAGGACCCCTCTAGCTGCTAAGTCAGCTGCTGGGAAACAATGCCGAAGTGAGAAAGTCTGGGGTGAGGTGGTGGCCTTTACGAACGAGGTAACAGAAGATGCCAGGAGATGTCTTTAGATTCTGGAAATAACAAATACGTTGAAAGTAGAATCAATAGAGCTCTCTGAAATGTCGGTTGTGGGGAGAGAGAAGGAGAAAGAGACAGAGAACCGCAACAACAACAAAAAATCAAAAGTCTATAAACCAGAGGATGGTAAATAGTTTTTTGGCCCAAGCAATGGAAAAGCTGCAGTGGTTATTAATGATCCATGGCACTAATAGGTGAGCAGTTTGGGGGAGAGCGAGGAGGAACGTCGCAAGTTCATTTGGAACGTGCTGGGTTTGAAATGACTGTTAAGCATTTATGTGGAAACACTGAGTAATTGAATACAAAGCTTAAGTATTAGGAAGTAGACTTCCACTCTAATAAAAGAAAGTTTGGGGGAAGATAGACATTAAGAGCAGTTATTAAGAACAGCTTTTATGTGTTTCCACTTCAAGTTGGAAAATATTTTCCTGCTCTCCAGTATGCTGCATTTTACAATTATATGTGCATATATACATACAGATACACATTTTTAGGACTTTTTAAGTCCTGCTGGTGGGTAAATGGCACCATCTTGTGGATAATAATATACAGCTTTCTTTAAAAAAAAAATCTATGTGGAAACGGGAATAATACATTTTCCTGAATTCTAAAGAAATGTGACTCTTTTAAAAACTAGCTTTATTAATTAAAAAAAAAACAAAAATCATAAAAAAATAGAAAAATAAATTTATTTATTTTCACATTTAACTTTTTTGCTTTTATTTTTTTATGGATACAAAGGAGTTGTACATATTTATGTGGTACCTAGGATGTATTGATCTAAGCAAAATATCGGCTGTATTAACTATAGTTGTCCCGTTGTGCCACCAAACACGGTGCTGTAGTCCTTGTACCTAGCTGTGTTTTGGCGCACACTAACCAATCCTTCTGTGTCCCCTTCTTCCTACGATCCTTCCCAGCCCCTAGTAACTATCGATAACTGTCTGGTCTTCTCTACCTCCATAAGATCAATTTTTTAGTTCCTACACATGAGTGAGAACCAGTGAAGGTCTTTCTGTACCTTTTATTTCACTTTGCATAATATTCTGGAGTTCCACTCATGTTCTTACAAATAACAGGATTTCATTGTTGTGTATGGCTGAATAATAGTCTATTGTATGTGTATGCATATGTGTGTGTGTATATATAGAGAGATCTATATATCTATATAGATCTATTGTATGTGTATGTGTATGCGTGTGTATATATATATAGATCTATATATTTATATAGATCTATTGTATGTGTATGCATATGCGTCTGTATATATATATAGATAGATCTATAGATCTATATATATCTATTGTATGTGTGTATATATATCTATATATTGTATGTGTATGCGTATGTGTGTGTATATATATAGATCTATATATCTATATATATCTATTGTATGTATATATATCTATATATTGTATGTGTATGCGTATGCATGTGTATATATATATAGATCTATATATCTATATATATCTATTGTATGTGTATGCGTGTGTATATATATACACATAGATATATATATCTCACACATATTTTTTATCCATTTGTCTATTAATAGGCGCTTACATTGATTCCATACCTTGGCTGTTGTGAACAGTGTTGCAATAAACCCGAGAGTACAAATATGATAAACTGACTTCCTTTATTTAGCTGTATATCCAGCAGGGAGATTGGGGGATCAAATGAGAGTTGCCCAGTTTTTTAGAAAACCCTCCGTGCTGTTTTCTGCAGGGGCTACATTAGGTTGCATTCACACCGATGTCTGAGTGTACCCCTTTCTCTGCTGCTTTGCCAGCATGTTATTTTTTTTGATAAGAGCCATTTTAACAAGGGTAAAATGACATCATCGTGCTTTTGGTTTGCATTTCTATGATTAGCATATGGAAAATATTAAGCATTTTTTTCATATATTTGTTGGCCATTGGAAGTCTTCTAAAAATATCATTTAGATATTTTGCTTATTTTTTAATTAAATTATTTCTATTTTTGCTATTGAGTTGTTTGAGTTCCTATGTATTCTGTTTGTTAGTCCAGGGGAAGAGCTTGTGATTTTAAGAGTGGTTCTGGGAATAAATTCCATTTCCTAATCCACCTCTTCTGACTTGATGTTCTGACTTTAACTGACTTGTATTGAATGTTAATTATGGAGCACTTTTAGTGTATAAGGTAAGTTGTTTGGACTAACTGGAAGTTTAGGTTCCCACTAATTCTGATTTTTGTGTATTTTACATATTCTTCCTATCATGTACAGAAAAATAAGGTCTGATCTTATGTGTTTATGTGGTCTTCAAACCTGAAAGACTACACAATGCTTTCTAAATTAACAATAATATACATTTAAGTTTATTACATCTTAATATGAAATATGTTATATCCTCCTAACTGAATGTTATAATTCATATGTGTTCTATTATTTAATGTATCCAAATCGCTACTCAATCCAGAGATTTCAGCTTTTGTTATATTTTTAAAATCAAGATTTTAGAAATAAAAGATTTCTTTCCTTGAAATTAGAAATGTATTTTAAAACAATTTTATTGATATGATTCCATAATTTCAAAAATGTTTTTTCAGCCATTTATGAATAGATTTCCCTCTTCTTCCATGCTTCTTCATTTCTGTCTATATCTTGGAGTGAAAGTTTCATTCCCTAGTAGAGGGAGTTCTGAAAGCTTTTACTCTGTTTCTCTTGCTAGGATAGCCATTTCCTTTGCATTAATTACATTCAGCAAACTCGCTTTACATTCCACCTGGATTTCACAGAGAAAGCATTCAGGAATGGTATAAGGAGCGTAAAGGCAAATATAAACAGGAAAAACATTCAACAAATGCAGCAAAGAATGGGCACAATGTCTTAGGGTGATAAATTGAGATCCCTTCAATTTGGGTGGGGAAATTTTGTGGACTCCGTCAAGGCAGTATAATTTATGGGACTACTTTGGCTAAATTCCAATGCAAAATTTTCTCAGTATACAAAAATCTAGTCGAAATTAAAATTGATGGAGCAAAGATTCAGGCGGTAAGAAAATTGTTGCTTTCTATCCTCACCCTTCTACCCAACACCGAGAATTCTCTCTTTCTGAAGCTGCCTGAAAATTACTGTCTGTGAAAGGGAACCATTCCACTCGTGTTGGAGCAAAAAAGAAATTGAGACGTACAGGTTATTATGCTCCCTCCTCCAGCAGAAGGCTATTTTCTGGCATTTCATGGAAATTCATAATTACGTGTGTTTAAATCATGTGCTTAGATAGGAATGCATTTTAAACTTTTCTCCTTGGCAGCTTTATTCTTGCAATTGTCAGATGTTACCTTCTAGCTTAATTGAAGTAAGTAACATGTAAAATGAAGCAGTATTCTTGGTAATAGTGCTGTGCAACTTTAACTTACTTGGTATTTCTTATTTTAAGGAAGCAAATTTTTTGCAAATATCAGCAAAAGAATAATAAGATAAACAATATACAGAAAATGGCAGAAAAATCAACATAGGAGAACCCTTCAGATAAAATGATTTCAATCGATTTTTAACAATCCTAGTGTTATAATTATTGCCTTGAGTGCTGTTTAGGTTACTGACTTCTGAGAAATTAAGATGCTGATGTCTTTTGGTTTTTAATAGAGAGGAGAGATACTTTTGGTTTAGTGCCCAGGGAAACCACTCCTATTTTCTGCTTTTTTTTTCCTGTTCAAGAATTTTTGATTTTTTCGTTTGATCATATCCCAATAATATATTTTTGGTGTTGCTTCATGCCAGCAGATGCTCCTCATAAAATATTCTCCCAGGCCGAATTCTTCAAGTGTTTTTCCTGCCCTCTCTTCTAATATTCTTATAGTTTCATGTCTTAAGTTTAAATCTTTTATCCAGTGAGAATCAATTTTTTTAATAGATTTAAGGAAAACTAAAGTGTTGGGCCAAAAATTCAATGTATTTGGCTTTATTTTTTTGTTTTAATTTATTGTTGGGGATTCATTGAGGGTATAAGGCACCAGTTTTCACTGATTGCATTTGTTAGGCCAAGTCCCTCTTACAATTGTGTCTTGCCCCCAAAAGGTGTGGTGCACACCAAGACCTCATCAACCTCCCTTCTTCCCTCTCTCTGCTATTCCCTTCCACACCCCTCCCGTCTTCTTCCTCTCTCTGCTCTCCCCTTCCCCTACCCCCACCAGCATTAATTGTCCTCATATCAAAATTGAGTACATAGGATTCATGTTTCTCCATTCTTGTGATGCTTTACTAAGAATAATGTGTTCCACTTCCATCCATGTTAATACAAAGGCTATAAAGTCTCCATTATTTTAATAGCTAAACAGTATTCCATGGTATACATATGCCACAGCTTGTTAATCCACTCCTGGGTTGGTGGGCATTTAGGCTTTTTCCACATTTTGACAATGGTAAATTGAGCTGCAATAAACAGTCTAGTGCAAATGTCCTTATGATAAAAGGATTTTTTTCCTTCAGGGTAGATGCCCAGTAATGGGACTGCAGGGTCAAATGGGAGGTCTAGCTTGAGTTCTTTGAGGGTTCTCCATACTTCCTTCCAAAAAGGTTGTATTAGTTTGTAGTCCCACCAGCAGCGTAAAAGTGTTCCCTTCTCTCCACATCCATGCTAGCATCTGTAGTTTTGAGATTTTGTGATGTGGGCCATTCTTGCTGGGGTTAGATGGTATCTCCAGGTAGTTTTTTTTTTTTTTTTTTTTTTAGACAGGAGCCTCAAACTGTCCCCCTGGGTAGAGTGCCGTGGCATCTCAGCTCACTGCAACCTCCGACTCCTGGGCTCAAGCGAGTCTCCTGCCTCAGCTTCCCAAGTAGCTAGGACCACAGGCGCCCACCACAACGCCCAGCTATTTTTTGGTTGTAGCCGTCATTGTGGTTTGGCAAGCCCGGGCTGGTTTCAAACCCGCCACCTTAGGTGTACGTGGCTGGCTCCTTAGCCACTTGAGCCACAGGCACCGAGCCTCCAGGTAGTTTTGATTTGCATTTCTCTAATAATTAGAGATGATGAGCATTTTTTTATGTTTGTTAGCTATTCATCTGTCTTCCTAAAGAAGGTTCTATTCATGTCTATTCAATAGAACCTAAATGAAGGTTCTATTCATGTCTCTTGCGCATTGATGTATAGGATTGTTGGCTTTTTTTCATGTGGATTAATTTGAGTTCTCTATAGATCCTAGGTATCAAGCTTTTGTCTGATTCAAAATATGCAAATATCCTTTTCCATGGTGTAGGTTGTCTATTTGCTTTGGTTGTTGTCTGCTTAGCTGTACAGAAGCTTTTCAGTTTAATTAAGTCCCAATTATTTTTATTTTTGTTGTTGTTGCAATTGCCAGGGCAGTCTTCTTCATGAAGTCTTTCCCCAGGCCAATATCTTCCAGTGTTTTTCCTGTACTTTTTTTGAGTATTTTTATTGTTTCATGCCTTAAATTTAAGTCCTTTATCCATCTTGAATCAATTTTTGTGAGTGGGGAAAGGTGTGGGTCCAGTTTCATTCTTTTACATGTGGATATCCAGTTCTCCCAGCACCATTTATTGAATAGGGAGTCATTCCCCCAAGGATTGTTCTTATTTGGTTTATCAAAGATTAAGTGGTTGTAAGATATTAGTTTCATGTCCTGGTTTTCTATTCAATTCCAAATGTCTATGTCTCTATTTTTGTGCCAATATCATGCTGTCTTGACCACTATGGCTTTATAATATAGCCTAAAATCTGCTATGGTGATGCCCCCCAGCTTTGAAAGGTGAGGGTCCAGTTTCAGTCTTCTACAGGTCGCCAGCCAGTTCACCCAGCACCATTTGTTAAATAGGGGAACTTTTCCCCAATAAATGTTTTTGATAGGCTTATGAAAAGTCAAATGATGATAAGTGACTGGGTTCACCCCTTGGTTCTCTATTCTGTTCTACAAATTTCCCTCTTTATTTTTGTGCCTGTACCATGCTGTTTTTTTTTTTTACCATGCTGTTTTGATCACTATAGATTTATAGTATAGTCTGAAGTCTAGTAACATGATACCTCCTGATTTGTTTTAATTTCTGAGTAATGTGCTGGCTATTTGAGTTTTTTTCTGATTCCATATAAAATGAAGTACTATTTCAAGCTCTTTAAATTATGGCAGTGATGCTTTAATAAGGATTGCATTCTACACAGAACTTCAGAATGGGAGAGATTTTTGCAGGTTATGTTTCCAACAAAAGTCTGATAACTAGAATACACAGAGAACTCAAACTAATCAGTAAGAAAAGAACAAATAACTCCATTTCTTTGTGGGCAAGAGGCTTGAACAGAAGCTTCTCTGAAGAAGACAGGCACATAATCTACTATCAAATGAAAAAATGCTCATCATCCTTAATCATCAGAGAAATGCAAATCAAAACCACTTTGAGATATCATTTAACTCCAGTAAGATTATCCCACATCCCCAAAATCCCAACACTACTGACATTGGTGTGGATGTGGAGAGAAGGGAACACTTCTACACTGCTGGTGGAAATGTAAGCTAATACAGCCTTTTTGGAAAGAAGTTTGGAGAATACTCAAGGAACTAAAAGTAGACCTACCGTTCGACCTTGCAATTCTTCTACTAGGTATATATCCAGATGATCAGCAATCATTTTACAACAAAGATATTTTTCATTAGAATGCTTATTGCAGCCCAATTCATAATTGCCAAGTCATGGAAGCAGCCCAATGGCCATCGACCCATGAATGGATTAACAAATTGTATAGGCATGCCAGGGAATACTTTGCAGCCATAAAAAAGATGAAAACTTTACATTTTTTATGTTTACCTGGATGGAGCTGGAAATTATTCTTCTTAGTAAAGTATCTCAAGAATGGAAAAAAAGTATCCAGCATACTTAATACTACTATGAAATCAATATATAATCACCTACACATTCATACTAATGGTAAAACATAACTATAGTCTAGAAAGGAAGGAAGAGGAGAGAGTGGAGGGGTGGCGGGAGGCCGGGAGGAGGAAGGGTATTTGGTGGGACCTCACCCAATGTGCATAATGCAATGGTACATTTCAAAACTATTAAGAATAGAGTATAAATGTCTTACCACATTAAATAAGTAAGCGAGGTGATGGTTATGTTAATCAGTTCCATGTAAGCATTCCACATTGTACATCAAATCAGTACATTGTACCAAATAAATGCATTAATGTACACAGTTATGATTTAATAAAAAAAAGAATTTTTAACCTAAGAACTGTACATGGGCTGCATATTTCCCATTAACTCTACAAAATATAAGTATTTGAACTTGTGCCCATAAGGACACAGTGTCTAGTGCTTTTAATTAGGCATTCTATTGCTTGCTGAATATGTCTCTCTGGATATTCTTTAGGAACCTCAAATTCACTGTGGCCAAACACAACTTAATGTTAATGGATACCCAGCTATTTCCAGCTTTTGACTACTATGAATAAAGCTGCTGTGAATTTTTTTATAGGCCTATTTGTGGACATGTTTTCATTTTTCTTGGGTCTAAGAGTAGAATTGCTGTGCCCTCATTCTGCTAGTCCAATTTATGACCATCTTTCCAATTCTGTCTCTTAAATTACCCTTCAGGCTATGGCCATGGTCTTACTTCAAACCCTCAATCTACCTTACCTGGACCATTTCACTGGGCTGAAACTGGTCTTTCTGCTTCAAGATGATTGTCTACATCGCAATCAGTTTTCCTCCTAAGATAAAGACCATATCCCTTTCCTAACTAAAATTGTGAAATGAAATACAATCTGTCTGAGATCTGCTTTACCAGCCTTGCCTGCAGCCTACCTTGGGCCTCTCTCCAGCTGGACAAAACTTACACAACCTTTTTCATTATTCTGTGCAATTCATTCCTCAAAAATGTTCAAAGGTTACCACATCAGGGTCTTGCCCTTTCCCTTCTCTCTTTCTTGAACACATTTGCCCCACATATCCTGTCTTCCATGAGTTGCTCTCAATTTCTTCAGGCATTTTCTCAATTGTCAGGTTATCAGAAAGACCATACTTGACCAACCTGTCTAAATATCATTCCTCTTCATGACACTCTGCCTTGTGTTACCTGTTTTATTTTGCTTCATGGCACTTCATGGCACTTCTTAGCACTTAACACATTACCTATTTATTTGTTTATTTCCCACCAGTAGAATTTAAGGCCCTTGAAGACTAGGAGTTTATTTTGTTTTCTGCTTTATCCCATGCAGAGAACAGTACATGCCTTATAGATGTTTTGGAATGGGCCCATGAGTTGAACTATTTTGACCTATTTTACCTTTCATGTCTGAATGACTAATTTTGCACATCAGACCAAAATTAAATTAATCTTTCCTAAGACTCCATTTCTTTCATTATAAAGCCTGAAGGGCTCCATCTTTGGAGTTAATATTGAACTTTGTAATGAACCATATTTCAGCATATTGTTTACAGAAGTTCTTTGTTATATTCTATATACGTTTTCCCCTCACTGAATAGAATATAAAATATCAGAGGTCATAGATTTTGATGCACTAAAAGAAAAATCTTGAATGAACGAATCAATTATTTAATGAACTACAAGTTAAAAAACAAATACTAGATAAAAAATTAAAATAATCTTTTTCCCATTGAAAGTATTCAAAGTGGCTTGGCACCTGTGGCTCAAGTGGCTAAGGCGCCAGCCACGTACACCCAAGATGGCGGGTTCAAATCCAGCCCGGGCCCACAAACAACAATGACAGCTGCAACCAAAAAAAAAGATAGCTGGGTGTTGTGGCAGACGCCTGTGGTCCTAGCTACTTGGGAGACTGAGGCAGGAGACGCGCTTGAGCCCAGGAGTTGGAGGTTGCTGTGGGCTGAGATGCCACAGCACTCTACCCAGGGGAACAGCTTGAGGCTCCTGTCTCAAAAAAAAAAAAAAAAAAGTATTCAAAGTAATTTTCTCTCATTCTCACTGGGAAGTCAGTCACATTTATTGTGCATGTATTTACAGTGCTAATATCTTTAAACACAGAAATAAAAGGGGACAATGGGCAGCTGAACTTGGCCCTTAACTTGACAAGTTCAGCTTAATTTTTTCTAAAGAATTTAGGGAGATCAATGTACAGAATCTATCTTCCTTAAAAGATCTTTATGGAAAATATAGAAGAATCACTACCCTTCCAGATCTAATTATGATCTTTTAAAACTTTTACGATTAAATCTGGAGTTTGAAATTAGGGTTTCTTCTTAAATTGTCAAATTATTGAGGAAAACACCTTCTGAAGGATTTTAAGTAACATAAATGCTTGCCAATTACTTTGAATGCACTGAACAATTTTCTTCTACTGAGAAGAAACTAAGTTCTTGCAAAAATAAGTAAATATATAAATAAAATGACTGAACTATAGCACATTGGAATAAGAATCCAAAAACCTAATAGCTGGAATTCCTTTCTTTCTTGCCAAATGATTGGAACAAGTCATTTAATGACTCAATTTGCCAAAATTTTCCCCTGGGTAAAATCATAGAAAACTCTACTTAATATTCTCTGTGTTTTTATTTATAAAAATTAATCCTTAAGAAATAGAATATTAAAAAATGAAAATTCTTTAACCCTCAACTTAGGCCTCTGTATAAACCCCCAATCCTAACAATTCAGGGAATATTTAGAGCTAGATCCATGGTTTCTGCTGACATTATAATATTGCTCAAATTTTTACTTGATTTCTAAAATGGGAAGTCCTGCTCAACTCATAAGCTGGCCTTGCTATGATACTGAGTGTCCTTCATTTAATCTTCATTTAGTAGCAATTGGTATTTAGTGTTGTAAATCAGTGCCTTATTCATTTGTCAAAGTGTTTAGAGAAATTTTCTTCAGGAACACTGTCTTGCTAAAATTTTAATTTTACAGATAACTACTTTTGCATCTTTCTCTGTCATGTGAAAATGGGAGTTTACATCCGGCCTTATTAAAAATTACACTTTTGTGGCACAAATTCTCTGCTGTCAGAATAAAAAGAAGCATTGTAAGAATTAGGATTGGTCTTTTATTGCTCAAGCTTCCAGTAAGTAAATTGAATATTAAAAAAAAACCCAAAACAACTAGTGACTTTTTTTCAACTTTAGAAGTTTCTCATCTAATTTTTGAGTCAAATTTAAGACAATCTACAGAATTACAAAAATGCAATACGTTAGCATATATGTAAATGTTCAGCTTTGTGGTTATTGTCATTAAATTGAATGAGTTTTTGACTTAATAAAAATTATTTTCTTATCTCACAATATTGAAAGTATAAGCAACAGTAATAATTGGTGACATTTATTATTATTTAACATTTGCTCATAACATTACTATAAACTGTGCATATTTTATCTGAATGTCATTTAGCTACTATAAAAGTCTATTCTTCCTTTTTATATAAAATAAATCCTGAGATGAATACAGATTAAATGTAATTTGGTCATGCTCTTACATTTAATAAGTGGTAGATTACAACTGAGAATGTATCCCATTTGGGGCTTTGTGTTATTTAATTAATAAAATTTAATTTATAATGTAATGCCATGTTAAATTTCAGGTGCATATGAAATAACTATAACTTAATGGATGATTATAAGCAGATATAAAAAATTAGGCAGGACTATCTCAGGGGAGAGAACTGAGATTGCTTTATCATTTAATTTACCAAAATTATTAAATTTCATTAAGGGCTTTAAAAAATATTAAGAAGGTGAAACTGTATGAAAAGTATGGACTTGTCTTATAAATTAACATTCAAAGTTAAGTATATTATTTGATATATTATAATCAAGGCAATATTAATTAATTTTTTAAAATGTGACCTTTTAATAAATAACATCTTATTTCAAACATTGTTAATATTTGAATAAAAGTGGTATAAATGGAAACCTTCATTTATCTTCATATTAAATAATCCTTATTATTTTAACTCAATAACGATAGAATATTCTATTTAATGATCAGACATTGCCAGTGCTATAAGTTTAATTTTGCTATGTACAAGAAAACAACAACATGTACAAGAATCAATTTGAATACATCTTCATGAAATGAATCAATTATTTGGGTGATTTTTTTTTTTTTTTGAGACAGAGTCTCACTCTGTCACCGTTGGTAGAGTGGTGTGCTGTCACAACTCACAGCAACCTCCAACTCTTGGGCTTAATCGATTCTCTTGTCTCAGCCTCCCAAGTAGCTGGGACTACAGGAGCCTGCCACAACGCCTGGCTATTTTTTGGTTGTAGTTGTCATTGTTGTTGGGCAGGCCTAGACTGGATTCAAACCCGCCAGCTCTGGTATATGTGGCTGGTGCCCTAGTTGCTAAACTACAGGTACTGAGCCAGGGTGAAATTTTTTTTATTGTTTAGGATTCATTAAAGGCACAAAGAATTAGGTTACACTGTTTGCATTTGTTAGATAAAGTCCCTCTTGATCGTGTCCCACCCCCAAGAGGAATGCCATACACCATGGTCCCCCTGTCCTATCCCTCCCACCTTGCTCATACCCTTACCCACCTTTTGTATAAGCTCATCTATGTCTTTCATGTTAGAATAGAGTACATAGGATTCTTGCTTCTCCATTCATAGGATGCTTTACTAAGAAGAATATGTTCCACCTCCATGTGGGTTAACACAAAAGATTGTAAAGTCTCTATCTTTTTTAGTAGCTAAATAGTATCCCATGGTATACATATACCACAGGTTTTTAATCCATTCCTGGTTTGGTGGGCATTAAGGCTGTTTCCACATTTTGGTTATTCTATATTAAGCTGCCATAAGAAGTCTAGTGCAAATGTCCTTATGATAAAAGAGTTTTTGTTCTTCTGGGTAGATGCCTGGTAATGGGATTGCAGAATCAAATGGGAGGTCTAGTTTGAGCTTTTTGAGAGTGCTCCGTACTTCTTTCCAAAAAGGTTGTGTTCATTTGCAGTCCGACCTGCAGAGTAAAAGTGAAAAGTGTTCCCTTCTTTCCACATCCATGCCAGCATCTGAAGCGTTAAGGCTTTGTGATGTGGGCCATTTTCACAAGGGTTAGGAGATATCTCAGGGCAGTTTCAATTTTCATTTTTCTGATGATTAGGGATGATGAGCATTTTTCATATCTTTATTAGTCATTCATCATTCTTCTTTAGACAAGGTTCTATTCGTATCTCTTGCCCAGTGATAGATAGGATTGTTGGGTCTTTTTTGTTGAATAATTTGAGGTCTCTGTAGATCCTTGCTATCAATCTTTTGTATGATTCACAATATGCAACTATCTTTTCCCATTCTAAAGGATGCCTATTTCCTTTGGTTGCTGTCTCCTAAGCTGTACAGAAGCTTTTCAGGTTAATTAAGTCCCATTTGTTTTTGTTGTAGTTGCCACAGAAGTCTTCTTCAAAAAATCTTTCCCCAGTACAATTTCTTCACATGTTTTCCCCACACTTTCTTCAAGGATTTTTATTGTTTCATGCCTTAGATTTAAATCTTTTATAAATCTTGAATTAATTTTTGTAAGTGGTGAGAGGTATGGATCCAATTTCAGTCCTTTATATGTGGTTATCCAGTTCCCCCAATGCCATTTATTGAATAGGGATTCTTTCCCCAGAGTATGTTCTTGTTTTGTTTATCAAAGATCAGGTGGCTGTAAGATGTTAGTTTCATCTCATGGTTTTCTTTTTTGTTTCAACTGTCAATGTCTCTATTGTTGTGCCAATACCATGCTGTTTTGATTATTATGGCCTTGTGGTATAGCTGAAAGTCTGGTAGGCTGATGCTCCCAGTTTCAATTCTTGAAATCTGTCAGTTCAAGAGATCTATTTCTTCTTAGTTAAGTCTAGGGAGAGGGTGTGATACCAGATATTGATCCATTTTCTCCATTTGTCAAATTTCTGGGCATAGAGTTTCTTGTAGTACTCAGAGATGATTTCTTGTATCACTGAGGCATCTGTTGTTATTTCCACTTTATTGTCTCTGATTGTGATTATTAGAGATTTTGCTTTTTTTTTTCTAGTTAATCTGGCCAAAGGTTTATAGATTTTATTTACTTTTTAAAAAAACAAACTCTTTGTTTGTTAGTTTTCTGAATGATTCTTTTTTTTTTTTTTTTCAATTTCAATGATTTAATTTTGGTTATTTCTTTTCTTCTTCTAGGTTTCGGATTAGATTGTTCTTCTTTTTCAATTCCATAAGATGGTTCATGAGTTTGTTGTGCTCTCTTTCTGTTTTTCAAATTTAGGCCTTTAATGCTATAAATTACCCTCTTAAGACTGTTCTTGTTGTATCTCATAAGTTTTGGTAACTTGTGTTTTCATTGTTGTTATGTTTGAGAAATTTATTGATTTCTTCTTTTATGTCTTCCTGAACCCAACTATCATTCAGCACAAGGTTGTTTAATTTCCAAGTCTTTGGGTGGCAATTCATGTACTTGTTGGAGTGACTTTTATTATCTTGTGGTCTGAGAAGATACAAGGTATAATTTCTATTCTTTTTATTTTGCTGAGGTTTGATTTGTATCCTAGAATGTGGTCAGTCTTGGAGTATATACCATAAGCTGACAAGAAAAATGTATATTCTTTAGCTTTGGGATGGTGTGTTCTGAATATGTCTATCATTCTCATTTGTTCTAGGGTCACATTTAAGTCCTTCGTATCTTTGTTTAGTTTCTATTTAGGGGATCTGTCAAGTTCTATCAGGATAGTCACTGGCCATTATGGTGTTATGGGATATAATATTGCTCAGACCCATGAAAGTCTGTTTCATAAATCTGGGACCATTTAATTTGGGTGCATAAATACTTAAAATTGAAATGTTTTCCTGTTGTATTGTTCCTTTGACCAGTATAAAATGTCCATCTTGGTCTTTCTGAACTCTAGTTGCTTTTAATCCATTTGCATCTGAAAATAAGATTTCTACCCCTCCTTTCTTCTGATTTCCATTTGCTCGAAGTATTGTTTTTCATCCCTTGACCCTAAGTCTTGAGTTGTCCTTCAAGGCTAGGTGTTTCTCCTGTAGACAGCATATGGATGGTGGGTCCTTTTTTATCCAATCAGCCAGCCTATGCCTCTTCAGTAGTGAAGTCAGTCCATTGATATTTATGAAGAAAATTGGTAAGTGTCATGGAATTCTATTCATCTTGTTTTGTGAAAATCCATTGTATAGTTTTATCCTTGAGACATTGTGAAAGATAAGTTTTGACCTGTAGGTTCAGAGTGTTTACTTTGGGGGTGGTCCATTGTGATGATCAGTGTTGAGAATAGGTCTAAGTATTTACTGTGGAGCTGGTCTTATTGTGGTGAATTTCCTCAGTGCTCGTATATCTGCAAAAGATTTGATTTTTCCATCCATTTTGAAGCTTAGTTTAGCAGGATACAGAATTCTGGACTGAAAATTATTTTATTCAAGAATGTTGAAGGTGGATGACCATGCTCTTCTAGCTTGGAAAGTTTTATTTGAAAAATCTGCTGTCATCCCAATAGCTCTGCCTCTGTAGATCAGTTAGCATTTACTCCTGGCTGCTTGCAGAATTTTTTTTTTTTCATCTTCACTTTGGACAGGTTCATTACTATGTGTCTTGGAGTGGCTCTGTTTGAGTTGAGATGACTGGAGTATCTTTGGGTCTTTATAAAACTTGGAAAGTTTTCATTTCTGATAGTCTTCACACTAGAGGTTCCATTCCTTTAGAATAATCTTATTTCCCTTCAGGAATACCTATTATTCCTGTGTTTGAATGTTTCATGGGGGTCTTCTAGTTCTCTAAGCGCCTGTTCTGCTTTCTCTCTCTTCTTTTCTGCCTTGTTAACTACCTGGGTTAGCTTGAAAATATTGTACCCTAGCTCTGAGATTCTTTCTTCTCCATTGTCTAACCTATTTTTGAAATTTTCTACTGCATCTTTACATTCCCTGATTGTCTCCTTCATTTCCTTAAGCTCCACCGTAGCCTTTCTATATTCTACATTTCTTTCATCTGTCTTTCCATTTTTTCATCCATTCCTTTTATTGTCTTTACCATCCATATTTTAAATTCCATTTCTGTCTCATCCATTAATTCTTATAGGTAGAGTCTTCTGCAGTAGCTTTCTCATGGTCCCTTGGGGAAGTTAGTCTGTTTTGGTTTTTCATGTTGCATGAATTTTTCTTTTGGTTCCTCATCTTGTCTTTTTCTTCTTTTTCACCTCCTTGTCCTCCTTTTTCCTTCTCACTGCCTTTTTTCTTTCAAATTACCTTGTCTCAGAGCTTAGGTCTTGAAGTGGTCTCTGCCTAAGTAAAGCCAAACTCTTTCTCATGGCCAAAATAACAGAAGTTTTTGCTCTTCATGACAATATGTTGCAATAAGTCACCAGGAAACCAGGTGGCACCATGGGTTTTTTAGGAGATGGCAAGCACAGCAAATAGCCTCCATGATCCTTATTCCTAACTTAGTTGTCTTTGGTGATAGTGTGATTGTCTGATTGTTTCTCCAGCATTCAGACTCTGCTGAGTTGGGATCTTAAAACTCACAAGAATCCTTCTGGAGCAGGTCTCACAGTGCCCCCTGATTCTAGTTCCCATGTGATGCAGAAGTCCCTCAGCTTATCCCAACAGTGGAGTTCTAATCCTAGCATGTGGAATTAAGATGTGTGCCTTAGGCCCCTGCTAAGACCTCAGGACCTTCTCACAATGGCAGCCCACTAACTGCCAATACCTTCTCAGCTGCCTCACCAGCTGCCTCACCAGCCACCAAACCAATGGCAAATCTACTCCAATCAGCATTCAAATCTGGTTGCTGTATACTGTTCAAGTCTGCCCACTCTTCCGAGCTTTCCACTCAACAGACAGCTTCCCCAACAACTGAAAACTCTGGAAAGGCTTCCTCCCATCCCAAACCTTCATGGGGATCCAGCTAATCTAAGCAGGTCACAATTGCTTGCCTAGTTCATCAGATTTCCACTACTCCAGATCATACCTGTATCCAGCTCACCACCTCTTCACTGAGTTCGCTGAGCTCTGCCCCTCAGTAAGGTCCATGAGTCAGGTGTGACTGGGCTCTCTCTATTTTCTCAGTTGTTCTAGGAGAGCTCAGCTGAATGATCCTTCTGGTCCACCTTGGGAGAATTTTTTTTATTAGTAGTTAATAATATATTCAGGTCAGGCACAGTGGCTGACACCTATAATCCCAGTGCCTTTGGAGACCAAGGAGAGAGGATTACTTGAGACCAGGAATTTGAAGGCAGCCAGGCATAATGCAGGACCCCAAATCTAGATCTCTATAGAAAGAAAAGAAAGAAAGAAAGATTAGCTGGCTTTGGATGTGGTGGCCCATAGGTAACTGCAGTCTCAGGTACTCAGAAGACTGAGGAGAGAGGTTTGCTTGAATCCAGCCTCTATGATAGACCAAGACCCTGTTCTGAAGACCCCCCTACCATCCCCAGTATATTCAATACTGAAGATCATAGGACTATGTCACAAAGATCATAAAAATAATAAGCCTTGGGGATTCTTTCAGGATATTGCAGTGCGCAAAATAAAGCAATACAGAAGCATGCCTACTGTATAGCAGGTAAGAAGAGTTTATTTCAAAGTTTCCAGATTTCTTTCACTGTCCACAGTCAGCTAACCTATCCTCTGTTATGGCTTTGACTGTTACTGCTTGTACAAGCTATGTGTCCCTGCTCTCTTTATGCTGTCCAAAACTTTGGCAAATTCAGGGCTTCTCCTCCTACCAGACCTGCTCAGCAGTGGTATCTTTGGCTTTGGGGACCAAATCATTCTTGGTTGTAGGAGGCTTACATCCCTGCTCCAGCCCACTGGATGCCAGAAACACTCATTCAATTGTAACAACCAAAAACATCTCCAGACATTGTTAAATGTTCCCTAGGGTCAGGGGTTGGGGGGAAGAAAATTATAAGTGGTTTTGATTACTGAATTATACTTAACAATCTCTCCCTATGTGTTATATTTCCACCCTTTACCACTCCCCCACCTCACAGTTAAATTCACCTTCAGAGAAAGAGTTTCCCAGAAAGTGTCAGTATGCACAGCCAATGTCTTACATGGTCTCTCCATTAGCCTGAGCCCTTAAGGGATACTAAATAGGCCAAATTAAAGATACATTTTCCCTTTATTCTGTTATTATTCATAAGAATTTATTTTTATAGCAGTAATATCTTATAGAAGTAATATCTTTAGTGATGAAGATGAATTTAAAGTTCAATGATTTCTTCATTTTCATATCTGTTAATATTTTTATTAATCTAAATAAAATAAAATGACTTACTTCTAATATAAAATATAATTTTAATGTGATTTTTCACTTTGAAAGAAATTCTACCACTTCTATCTGTATACATGTATACAGGTAAATATAGATATTATATTTGCATGTACAGTGTGTATTCTAGAATGTTTGTGTTCAAATTAAGCTCACCTTTAGTATATGTAAGACCTTGGGGAGTTTAGTTAACCTTGATTTTCTTAAATGGGAATAAAATATAATCAACTTTATGGGTTTTTTAGGACCAAATGAGTTCATGTTTATTAATTTTTTTTTAATTTCAAAATATTACAAGGATACAAATGTTTTGGTTACATGGATTGTTTTACTATGCTTAGTCAGAGTTATAAGTTTGCCTATCATCCAGATAGTATTTATTGTACCTTTTAAGTAGATTTTCACTCATCCTCCCCTCACTTTCCCTTTGCTTGATTTCCACTGAATTTTCCTTCCCTCTATGCACATGTGTGCTCATAGGTTAGTTTTCATTTAATGGTGAGTACCTGCAGTGTTTGTTTTCCTATTTCTTAGATATTTCACTTAGGACAATGGGCTCCACTTCCATCCAAATTGTTGCAAAAGGTCTTAATTTATCTTTCTTCATGGATGAGTAGTACATATACCACATTTGTTAATTCATTCATGATTGATGGGCGCCTGGGTTGATGCGACATCTTTGTAATTGTGAATTGTGCTGCAATAAACATTTGAGTGCTGGGGTATTTTTGATAAAATGATTTCTTTTCCTTTGGGTAAGTGGCAAGTAATAGGATTGTCAAATCCAATAATGGGTCTACTTTTAGTTCTTTGAGAAACCTTCATACTGTTTTCTATAGAGGTTGTCTAAGTTTTAGTCCCACGGACATGTATAAGCATTCCCTTCTCTCTGCATTCATACCAACATCTATTGTTTTGGGATTTTTTCTGAAAAACCATTCTATCTGTGGTAAGGTGATAGCTTTTTATAGTTTTAATTTGCACGTGTCTGACAATCAGTGACATTGAGCATTTTTTCTTGTTTGGTGGCTTTTGCAAAATTTCTCTTGTCTTTTATCCACTTTTTAATGGAGCTGTTTCTGATTTTTTCTTGCTAATTTCATAGAGTTCTTTGTAAATTCCATTTTAGCTCTTCATTGGATGTATATCTTGCAAACATTTTTTTTTCTGGTTGTCTGTCTGCTCTGTTGCTTTTTAACTTAATTTGGGTCCCATTTACTTATTTTTATTGTTGCTGTGATTGCTCTTGCAGACTTCTTCATAAATTCCTACCTTAGGCCAATATATCAAAGACTTTTTCCAAAATTTCTTTCTAGCATTCTTATGGTTTCATGCTTTACATTACATTTAATCCATCTTGAATTAATTCCTATGAGTGGTGAGAGATGTGGATCCTGTTTTGTTCTTCTGTGTGTAGCTATCCAATTCTCCCAGTACCATTTATTGAATAGAACTGTTCTGCCCAGTGAATATTGTTGACTGCTTTGTCAAAGACTAGTTGGCTGTATGTTGATGGTTTTATATCTGATTTCTCTGTTATGTTCCACTGCTATATATTTTTTAAAATCTGTCAGATATATTTTTTATATATGAAAAAAATAATGATGATCACTTCATTTCCTCCAAATGTTCTGTTCTGATACATATATCAAACTATCATATTATAAATGTTTTTATCAGTTTGCATATGTTATTATGCCTTAGTAAAGCTAAAAAATACCTATTAAATAAATAAAATATATTTGTAATTATAGTCACTTAATAATAACATGGTTATCTCTGACTAGTAGTAGTCTGTGTGACATTTTTACAGCTTAACTAACATTTTGTTAAGTAATTCAATTTATTCTACATTGTTTACAAGTGTTATACTGAGCATATATGATCAACACGAACCATTTATCCTAATTTCTTAGAAGGAAGAATTTTGAATATCAAAATGTATTCAATATTCATTTCTAAGTTTTTATAGTTTGTTATTCTTTGTTATACAGGCTCCTGATTTAATATTCTTCATCTGTGTTTCTGAGCACTGTTATTCTGTTATTTTACATTTGATAGACTCATTTCTGAGAGAGGAGACTTACTTTGCCATATCTCAATGTGGCTGTGCAAACTCATCCCATAATTTTCCTACACTTTATATTTCTTTCCTGTCTTCAGAAACATTTCATACACTAGATGAACTGTTTCCTATATTTAACTTAATAGCATGCTGAAATTTAAGTACATTACAGCTTCCTGTCTACAGAAAACAACTGCTGCCAACCACTTTGGGCTTAGCAATTTTTCACGTAGAGGAAGTATTAAATTCTTAAATTTCCTCTTAGATCCTCTGAGTCAGATTTATTTTGTTTCCTCTATTGCTTGTTTCTTTTTGTTTCCACAAGCTGTAAATGAATGTGAAATTCTTCACTGAATTATCTGAGTGGGCCAAGTTTCATCATTTTCCAAAGTATAATGGCAAGAACCTCTCCCTCTTCCTTCCTCTGACACATATACTGGGATCCTTTCATGCTTGAAGCTACGGGCAATTTGAAGATTTTAAAAGTCAGCCTATTGGATATAGCACAAAATTTCCCATCCATAACAATATAGCTACCCTTGCCTCATACACTTGAACAATTTTTTTTTAAATTTCAGATTAACGTAAAGGCACATGTGATTAGGTTACATTGTTTGCATATATTAAAAGCTTGAGTTGTATTTGAGTCCTTCACCCAGGAATTAGTGGATGTGTTAAGTACTCACTTTCCAAAATTACTTTTATATTTTATTACAAAAAATGTACATAATTTTTGAATATATACATTGCAACCATTTAGAGAATATAAGTAACTATTTTATATTATTATTTCCCCACGATATTGGTGTGTCCCAGTGTGTGCTTTTGTGAATGGACATAAGGTGGGGGAACAGAGGTGCTAATGACTATAAGAATCTACACTTCAAGAAATGAGCAAACACTACAGACCTTAAACTTTCATTGTCTACCTTGGGAACAGCTTAAAACCAGTATATTTTTTTATCTCATTTGACACAATTATATTTTTATTCAGTGCATACTATTTGACTACTCTTTCAAACAATAGTCCAGGTCCATTTTGGTTCCCTTTATAATTCTGTTTGATTTATCCCTTCAGCTACTTTCTCAATACTTGGTTCTTTATCCATGATTTTCTACTTGTCTCCTTCCTATGCGTGTGTTATTCTTTTAAAGATGTTTGTCAAAACTCTCACTCTGATTTTCAGGGCATGTAAGATCTCATGACCTTTGGCTATTGCCTCTGACATGGATCAAGTGTTCCTCTCAAAGACCTGGCAGGGTTAGATGGATATGGCACACATCTTCACACCAGATTCACACGTTGGGCCTTTTACCCCTGTTTTCATGCCTACCTTGTTCTTATTGGACACTTTCTGGGACCTACTTTTGCTTCAAGACTTATTCAAGTCTGGTTTTCTCTAAATGTCCTCTGAGAACACGTTTGTTCTTTTTCCAGTTTGATTTAAAATTAAAGTCTAGAGTTTAGAGGTGTAAGGAATTTGAGAGATCACATAGTTCAATACCTTGGTGATGCCTGAATAATTTAAAGCCATTCATCAGTGTCAGTGGACTAGGTCTAGTAACTGCAGAGCTGGGCTTAGAATTTATATCTTTGGATTTTATATCAGATGATAGTTTTCTTTCCCAAGTCCCACAAGCTCTTGTTTTGCCTTTAGTCATATGTTATTTTCTTGTATTTTTTTTTGTTTGTTTCATTACATGAATCTTATTTCTAAACTTGATAGAGGTTTCTTGAAATTTAGGGTCATACTTGTATATCCGCCAAGTCCAAGCCATGGAGCTGTTTTGTGCTGTGTGTGTGTGTGTGTGTGTGTGTGAGAGAGAGAGAGAGAGAGAGAAGAGGGAGAGAGAGAGAGAGAGAAGAGGGAGAGAATGGTATTCTACTACCAATCTCAGACTTATAGCACACAGCTGTGTTTTAAAAGTTTGTGTCATCAAGTCTGCATACCCAACACAGGCACAATTAATGAATTCTGTGTTCCTCTCTCAGTGTTAAGTTTTGACCAATATTAGACAATAAAGTATTTCAGACGACTCTCTGACCCCCTTCTACCTCTGCCACCCTAAATTCTTACTAGTCAAGTTCATCATCTTTCTTTCTCTTGTTTTCCTTGGCAGTAGGAAAAGGCCAACATCTGTATGTGACGAGGACTCCCACCTTTTCTCCACCAAAACAAACCTCTATGACATGCAGAAAAACACCAGCGCTCACTATAAAAATGCTTCTTACTTGTCTTTCAGGAATTTTCTTCTTTTTCCTCTGGTCTGTTACAGGGTTCTTACTAGTTCAGATTTGTTCTTTCTGTGACATTGTAAAAAGAGGTAGTCACGATGTTCACTGGGTGGGGGGTATGTCTCTGTAGAGTCACGTGTAATTTTGTCTCTCTTCTAATAGTTTAACCGTGAATGCGTAACTAAATCTTTAAGACAGAAAATGTGTGTGTGTGCGTGTGTGTGCATGCGTGTGTGTGTGTGTGCACGCATGTGCATTTGTGTGTGTTTGGGGTGGGGGATGTTGGGAAGCAGCTGCTATTAAGATAGTTGTGTGAAGACCATACGACTGATTCATAAAGTACAGGACACAGAGAGAGAACAGGTCTGAACATAAAGAGGTCTCACCATGAATCACCCTTTCATAAGGGAGTGCTCCCTCCAGAACACCAAGTTAGTAATCTAAACTATACCTTACTATTAAAACTACTTACTCCTAAAATAAGTTGTCTTAGCCATTAATTAAATCATAAAAACACTGAATAGACTGACTGACATCTTTGTAAAATGAGGATTTAATTACAACTCGAATCTTGGCAATGCTGCTTGAAGCAAAACTTAACACTGTGACCATAAACGCGTGTGCTCCATAAAGCAGAACCTCCCGCTGGTGAGCAACACTTCCTTCACTTAAGGGCTTTCCTTTTCTTAAGCTGTTGGCACAGTTGACCCACGCTCCACTTTAGGAGTCCTGGGGAGACATATGTCCTTTCTCAAGTATGGAGAGGACATTCAGAAGCCTCCCCTATGACTTGTAACTTAAAACTTACACTGAAGCAGAATTTCCACTCAGGGAAATGGAAGGAATGTCACATAGGAGTGTGGCACGCTTCTTTTCACCAGTAACTGAATTTAATTTCTTTTTTTAAACTATGAGTCCTTAATGTTTATTACCTTTAACAAAAATAAATTAAAAAGAAATCTTGCTTTCCCACTGCAATATCCCTTCATTCTTAAGGACGCTCCCTCATGACCACCACTCCTAGTAAAGTTGAAAATCCTAGTTAATACAACTATGATAACTTAAAAATCCCAATGGTTTGTAAAAATATATATCAATTTCATTTGTGGTGGTAATGAGTACACTCTTCTCATAACTGATTTGTAGATAATGTTTTTGTTTCCTCATAGAATTGATGTATTTGTCCCAATGTTATCTTCAATGATTCTGTCAATGTTTTGCTTATAGTTGATGTTCTGTAAATATTCATGGAATAAAGGAGCTTGAAATTAAAAAAAAAAAAAAAAAAAAAAAAGAACACTCTCTGCTGGGAAATACTGCCGTAAAGAAGTACATGTGCCTTTTGCATAGAGATGACCTGATCAGACAGCACCTTAGCCCCTTCCCTGAAGCAGTTCAGTCCCTGGATATTTTCCTTTGATGTAATCCCTAGAAGCAATACCTCCTTAATACAGCCATTTTAGAATTTTATTTAAATTAGTGAAAATTGGCTAACTTCTCTAGCAATACCCCCGACAGCATACAAGCTCTTGCTTAATATAATCACACACACACAAACACACACACACAGAGACCAGTCAGTGAACAATTAAACAGGTTACCTTTCTCAAAGTCATTTGGGCTCTCAGATGAATGGAGGTCCTGTCATCTTCAACAAATGTTTCTGAGGACACCTGTGGGCCACCATCCTATTTGGCTTGAGTGGAAACATTAAGGAGAAGATGTAGGTTTTCATGGACCAATCATCATAGTAGCACATATCATTTCTGCTCCCCTTCTTTTGGCTTGAACTCAGAACGTGGCCACACATAAGCATAGGGAAGCAGGGAGACCCAGTCTGGGTCTCTGGGTCCCGGACGGTGAAATTCTCATGCATTTGGGTGACCAGCTAACTGTTTCTTTCACAACTGTTCAAGCTGAGCCAGTCTCCATAGATACAAGAAAGGCATAGCTTATCCTTGGACTGCTTATCTCAGGAAAGCTTTGTCTTCTAAAATGAAATCCAGCCAGGAAATTTCCAGTTTTCAATTTGAGAAGGGAGAATTGATTTCTTTCTTTTTCTTTCCTTCCTTCCTTCCTTCCTTCCTTCCTTCCTTCCTTCCTTCCTTCCTTCCTTCCTTCCTTCCTTCCTTCCCTTTATCACCCTCAGTAGAGTACCATGGTGTCACAGCTCACAGCAACCTCCAGCTCTTGGATTTAGGCATCTTTCTTGCCTCAGCCTCCTGAGTAGCTGGGACCACAGGTGCCCACCATAACGCCCAGCTACTTTTTTGTTTCAGTTTGGCCGGGGTTGGGTTCAAACCCTCCACCCTTGGTATCCAGGGCCAGCACCCTACTCACTGAGCCACAGGTGCCGCCCAGAACTGATTTCTTTAAAAGAAATTAGGACCACTGATATCAAACATGGCATCGTCCAATAGATACAATTTATATGAGATTTTACAACATTGCTCACCTTATTTTCTGTGTTTAGAAAGAGTCAACTACCTCTATTCCCCTGTAATCCTTTACTGACAGCTTTTGTGCTGGTTTGAAAATTCAAGGTCTGCAGAACTGGCTTGAACCTTTCAGTTTCAAAACTCATCAGGTGATATTGAAAAATATCTAATGAGATATTTTTATTTTCTTTTAATTTGGAAGGGTTATACTGAAAAATCCCCAACAATGTCCTTAGGATGAAAATGAATGAATGAAGTTGTTAGGATCACAGGTTTCAGATGGTCACATAGAAATTCAAGTCTCAAAATCAACATGGCGTGGCTTTACTCTGAGTTATGACAAATTCATTTTATACCCCCCTTTCATCAGTTGTTTACTGATTTGGGAAATAAGAGAATGAGAAAGTTTTTTAAAACGTTTCTTCTACTAAAAAAGATCATCTGCTATCCCTGTGGTAACTCTAATCAGTGAGCAGCTCTGGATATTGCTTCTTCCCTCTTGTTAGCAGAGAGGGTCTTTCCCCCTCCTCTTGAAGTAATTCACAGTAGCCGGCATTTTTTCCTCCCTCCCTCCCTTCCTTCCTTCCTGAGACAGAGTCTCACTCTCTTGCCCAGGCTAGAGTATTATGGCCTCAGCCAACCTCACAGCAACTTCAAACTCTTGGGTTCAAGCAATCTGTCTGCCTCAGCCTCCTAAGGCCCCTGCCACACATTTGGCTAATTTTTCTATTTTTAGTAGAGTCAGGGTCTTGCTCTTGCTCGGGCTGGTCTCAAACTTCTAAACACAAGTGATCCACCTGCCTCAGCCTCCCAGAGTGCTGAGATTATAGCTGTGAGCCGCCTCACCTGGGCAGTAGCTGTTTATTCTCAGTTTGGATCATCTCAGGAGGACATCTGGATCTTTGCTGAGTTTAGTTCTGGTAACTATAACTGTACACAATTCTTACAAGGAGGTTTCCTTACTAGGACGACCAATTTTGTCCAGGTGGAATAAGACTGAAGAGTCTTCTCCGGTCTTTAGAAGGAGAAATTCTCTAGGAATTCACACCTGGCAAACCAGAGGCAAATCAAACCAAGAAGAATTAGTCCTCTTATAATCGTACGGTTCTTCAGAGCAGCCAGGTCACAACAGCAGCACATTTCCTGTTAAGGAGTTAGCTGGGAACGGGAAGGAAGACAAGGTGGGGGCCCCACACCCCATCTCAGTGCTGCCCACCTTAATGTTGTCCCATGTGCTTGCTCACACCTGGGGAGGCAGGTTCACCCTACCAACTACCAATCAGAACTTAGCATGGCAACTTCAGGAGGATGTGGATGACTCTCTAGCCTAACAACACACACAACAAAGTCTTCACGGTGACCTGGCACAGTCTTAACACTAATTATCATGCAGGCCATACCCCCATGGGGTCAGATTCACAGGAGGCCTACGTCCACAGCGGGACTGTAGTTCCCAGGTATCTTGTGAACCACACGGTAAGCCTGACCCAGGAGGCAGGGAGAGAACCCCTGGCCATAATGCGCCTTTTCTTTGTTGTTACAACGGAGTTCTGTTCGCTGTCTCTGGCGAATGCACCTTGCTCTGGAAGTCTTTCCCTTTTTCAGAAAGCTGTGTTTAGTGCTTGCCTTATTTTGAGTTGTCTGGTCATTTTTACACCAAGATAACTACAAGAACGGATGATTTCAACAGCTTCATGAAACCCCAACGTCTTAGGATGCAGGCAGCTGCCTGAAAACCCAACATTTTTGTTTAGGAAACAGCTAATTAAGACCCTGAGAGATTTGTAAGAAGGAGCTGATAACCCCAAAGTTGTAATCCCCAAACTGTGCTTTTCTGGAGACCTGCAATTACTAGGACAAGGCCTCGCTCAAGCAGTTAGTAGTTAATAACCTTCCTTTTTGCTAAAATTTGACTAGCTTTTTTTCAATTATTGGGGTGACTACCTCGAGCCATCACTGTGCCTCTCCAGCAATCCTGTATTCTTCACTTTCTCCTCAGTATCCCTTGCACTTTCTTTGAGGCAACTTTCAGTGTTGATTTGCCTTTGGCTCAGCAGAAAGTGTTTCTCTAATTAGGGTCCGACATCTCTTGCATCGGAATGGAAAATCCCTGAGTTCTACCTCAGAGCAACCCTCCAATTTGAGCCAGTGGAGACTTCATAAACAGCATTTCTAATAAGTAGCTTATGGTGAAATGTGGATGGCACTAAACTTTGGGCTCAATTTCTCTATGATGTCTGCTTATCAATTAGCAAGAGACAGTCTCTTTTTCCACCTAAATGGATCAAATTTAGCAAAAGCTTTACACTTCTTTAATGCGCTCACTTTGCGAAATGAATCCCCTGATTGCAGTCACATGCCTGGGGGTTGCCAACCCCCCACTGCTGTCCATCTTTGTCTTGGTGCCTCCCCAAGCCCCCACTCCTGCCCCCAGGCAATTATTGGAAGTCCAGGCTCCGGGCTGGCCGCCTTCTCTCTTGCACCTTCCACAGGGGCCCCAGCAGCCCTTTAAAATTCCCTTAATTGCAGTCATATCTTTACCACTATCAAATTCTCTTGAAGGAAAGCAGCACTTTTTACTTTTAAGCTCCTGTTATTTTCTTTGTCATTTCATGCGTTTCACAGTAGTTATCATAATGAGGGTTCCTCCCTCTCCCCTGGAATCAGCGAAATGGTCCTCGCCCTGGGTCAGCCACAACAGGCTGCCTCCTGTCCCTCCTCAGTGCCTCTGGGCTGGGTAGACTATTTTTCTGTGAGAGGAGACAAGGATTAGCGTTGTCTTCTACCTTTGCCTCTAGGTTTAAACTTCTTCCTTTAGTTGTTAAGTATTAGGGAGGGTATTCCATTGGCTAGACAGCGCTCTCCCTTCCATTTAGTTTTATCGTTTTAAGAAAATAAATGTCTAGCACGAGTGACCCACCCGTTGTAGTTATAATACATCTCGCCACTAGATGGCACTCCGGTGTTAGTTTTGTTTTCAGCTTCCAGCGAGGCAGGATTTTCACACGGAAGCGAAAACAGAAATAGCGTGGTTTATATTTTACAGTTGACTTGACTGATTGGAAGTACTACAGTGTTTTTTTAAAAATTATTATTATTAACCAGCTATTTTTTATGAATATTCAGTAGATATGATGCTCTCCTTCAGTCCTTAAGTACAAGGTAAGAGCTAAGGCAACATTCTTGAACATTAGTAAAATCTTTCATTATTCTGGATAGATATGGTTATAAATTAAAAGTCAATGCTATGACTTCAGCTATACAGACCCTGTACCTGGAGTGGCTTCATGCTTGGTTTAATGAGTCCTCAAGGAATAATAATTTTAAAACTGTGTTCCAGATTTTTATATTTCATTAAAAAATTGTTTTTTAAGTTTTTTTATTAAATCATAGCTGTGTACGTTAATGCAATCATGGGGTACAGTGTGGTGTTTTCATATACATTTTGAAATACTCTCATCAAACTGGTTAACATAGCCTTCATGTCATTTTTTTAGTTATTGAGTTAAGACATTCATACTCCGCTTTTAGAAAGATTCACTTGTACCCTTGCAGGATAAAACATAGAAGTGACCCCTCCAATCACCTTCCTTCCACCCATTCACTCCCTCCTCTCCCCTCTCCTCTTCCCATATTCTAAGGCTATAATTAGGTTATAACATTCCTATGAAAGCTATAAATTAGTTTCAAAATAGGGATGTGTACATTGGATACTTTTTCTTCCATTCTTGAGATACTTTGCTAAGAAGAACATTTTCCAGCTCCATCCATGTAAACATAAAGGAGGTAAAGTCTCCATCTTTCTTTAGGGCTGCATAATATTCCATGGTGTACATATACCACAATTGATTGATCCATTTGTGGGTCGATGGGCAATTGGGCTTCTTCCATGACCTTGCAATTTTGAATTGGGCTGCAATAAATATTCTGATACAAATATCTTTGTTGTAATGTGATTTTTGGTCTTCTGGATATATACCTAATAAAGGAATTGCAGGATCAAATGGCAGGTCTATTTTTAGTTCTCTAAGTGTTCTCCAGATGTCTTTCCAAAAGGAATGAATGAATTTGCATTAAATTATGCTGGTGGTCCTGATTTAATGGCATTGAGGAAAATATAAATATTTTCTTAGTAAAACAAAGTAAACACTACCATCTCTTCTACAAAGAAAAAGTACTATGTTGTTTTACATTGTTTCAAAAATTAAGGTATGTGCTGTGTTCTTGAATCTGAGGTAATTATATTGTGATATATTTGGCAGCACATTCTAATGTAGGCAAACAGTGGTGAGTAGGTGAATGAGTCTGGGGTCTACCAGATATATGTTGCTGCAGATTAAAGAGCCTAGAAAGAGCAAACACCTCTTTCTAAGGCCCAGAGCTTGGGCCTTGGATCTCTCTCACTGAGCAGACTGTTTCCACCTGCTGCCTCTCTTTTCTTCCAGCTCTTAATTAAATAGCTCAGCCACTGGTCTGCACATGGGCACTAGATCTGGTCCACTCTCAGGGCCTTCTGTTCAAACTCTTTTTAAATAATTACTCTATGCTTGGTATTTGCTATTCCATGTTATGATTATTTAAATAATAAACCTATATTTGGAGAAGAAGATTGGTTAGGACTTTGGAGAAGGATGACTTTGATTTTAAATACTTTGCCTAAAGTAGTAAAATGTCATTCAGCAAGTACCAGAGCTTACAGGGAAAAGAAAGAGAAGTGGGAGAAAAACATGGCTAAGAGCCACACACAAGTGGAAATCTGTCAGGATCTGCTTCTGACACCACTTGTCAGGGCCCGGGACTGGCTGGGTCTCAGGCCCAGCTTAGGTAAGTTCTGGACGTGGACTGCTAAGCTACCTTGCTCAGGAACAGTTTCTCTTAGGTGCCTGAGGGCTATCTACTTTAGCTAGAGAGAGAGAGAGAGAGAGTCTTAGAGAGAGTAAAGCAGTCTTCTTAGAACAGATAGATCCTAGTCTTTAGCAGAGCTTGGTAATCTTCAGCAGAGAGTTGCCGTGCTGGCATTCTACAGGCAGGAGAGGAGACAGTCAGAGTAAGCGTGTCTGTGATAGAATGTGCATGCTCCTGACTGCCTGCTCCTCCAGCCTAATATAAGGCTGAGCTCGAGCCACTCAACACCACAGGTGTAGACACTGCCGATTCACCAATGCTCTCATCTCACGAGCTCTCTCATGCTTGTTAGAACTAAATCTCTCTCCATGCCCTTTTCACCAAGGTGTTCCATTATAGGTATTTCCTATAACTCTCACTCCTCCTAGCCATAAGCTATACGGGCTGCTACAGAAATCAAGATGTAAAAAGATGAGAGGGTCTTAAGCTAGATGTTCTATTATGAAAATGTTGGGAAATACATGTACATGTGCAAACAGAATTGTAACATGAAGGATATTGAGGTAACCCCCCAATTTTACTCAATTATTATTGGACTTTGGTGAAATTGTGAGACGGATGATGACAGAAGCGCTATCCAGAAGAAAAGAAAAAGTCACTACGATTTATTTAACCTACACCAATTCTATTTGTGGCATTATGTAAATAATGGTTCACCCTTGGATGGCAGGAGACCACCCCCCTTTTTTTTTTAGAGACAGGATCTTGCTCTTGATCAGGCTGGTCCTGAACTCCTGAGCTCAAGCAAACCATTCACCTCCACCTCCCAGAGTAGTTGGATTACATAGGATTACAGGTATGAGCCTCAGTACCCAGCACTAGGAGCCCTTTCTTAGATTTCATTTATCCCCTCTTTTGGTTAGTGCTGGAAACATTCTCCACAGCGGTCTACTTGTGATTTTGGAGCAAATTACCAAATCTCTGTAAGCATAATTTTTCTTGTCTGTAAAATTGTGATTGTGATGATTAGTCTTGCAAGGCATTGTGAGGTTTGAATTATACAATGTTTGTAAAACATATTAATAAAGTATGTGGTCGAGTATCAGAACATAGTGTATTATCAGTACAGTGGCATCTTTGTCATGGGAGAACATTCACAGTTTGACAAGTAGTCCCCTTTAAATATTGATAGGGGTGGTGCCTATGGCTCAAGGAGTAGGGCACCGTCCCCATATATCAGAGGTGGCAGGTTCATACCCAGCCCCAGCCAAAAACTGCAAAAATAATAATAATAATAATAATTGTTAGTAAATAAACATATGCTAGATCACTATACTTTAACTTTTTTTTCTGTAAACAAAAGTCTTTCTGCACATAATTTCACTGGGAATGAGCTCTCTTATTATCCCACTTGTAAAGAGGAGAAGATGGCAGAGCCAGGTCGATGCAGAAATGGGTCACTGAATGGGGTTTTATTACCTTAAAATGATAAGGAGTATTAAAAAAGAAGAGAGTTCAGAAAAAAAAAAGAATTAATGGGTATTAGTGGCCTTCTGAGTGTGAAAATCAAGTTGAGAAAGTGGATTCATGTATTAATTAAATCAAGTTGAGAAAGTGGATTCATGTATTAATTAAATCAAGTTGAGAAAGTGGATTCA
>NW_003852402.1:33297831-33320665 GCF_000181295.1 Otolemur garnettii | reverse complement strand
TGAGAAAGTGGATTCATGTATTAATTAAATCAAGTTGAGAAAGTGGATTCATGTATTAATTAAATCAAGTTGAGAAAGTGGATTCATGTATTAATGAAATCAATTTGAGAAAGTGGATTCATGTATTAATAAAGTGTGGGCTCTTCCAACTACCTTACTCTTTATCATGTATTAAATTTGTGATAAAGTCATTTGTATGTAACTTTGACAATAAAAATCAAACATTCAACAAAAATGTGTCAGACTGTGCTATATTTTCAAGGTTTCCAACGAATATCTTGATTTCTTTAATGTTGATGATGTGTTTTTAACATCAATCATCAATCTCAAAGGTTCAAAACTAGACAGATTTTACTTTCAGTTTCTCTTGATGAAAAATTTTCCAGTTTTTTACACACCTTTTGTGGGCATTGGACTTGCAAGAAGGGTGTGATGATCTGAACGTATTTCCTTCTCTTCATTTCCGACGACTTCTGTGTCTTACGATGGCATTCTGGATTCCCACCACCCATACAACCCTGGAAGTTGATACTGTTTGTAACTTGAATGTTTTGCTCAGTAATTCAGATCAGGAGAAGATAACTAACTAAGAAATAGGAGCCAGGCTTCATGTCCCCAAACAGGTGCTGTAAGCTGGCAATGTCCTATTAATAATAATTGATGGACATGAGATACTTTTTAGTCAATTTATTAATATGCTAAATAAACTTTAAAAAAACCATTTACTGGAATTAAGGTATTATAAAAGAGCACTGACATTGGGTGTATTCAGAGTTCCAATCTTGGCTGGACACAGTGGCTCATGCCTGTAATCCCAGCACTCTGGGAGGCTGAGATGGGAGGATCACTTGAGTTCTGGAGTTCAAGGTCAGCCTGAGCACAAAGAAGACTCCATCACTAATGGAGTCTTCTAACAGAAAGTCTCCATCTAACAGAAAGTCTTCTAACAGAAAGACTCCATCACTAATGGAGTCTTCTAACAGAAAGTCTTTTCTAACAGAAAAATTAGCTGGGCATTGTGACAGGTGCCTGTAGTCCCACCTACTAAGGAGGCTGAGGAAGGAGGATTGCTTGAACCCAGGAGGTTGAGGTTGCTGTGAGCTAGGTTCATGCCATAGCACTCTAGCCTGGGGTAACTGAGTGAAACTCGTCACAAAAAAGCAAGCAAACAAACACAAATAAAGACCAAAATGGTTTTACTCTTTTGAAAGTTTTGAAGGCCAGACATCAACGTAATTGGAATGCTTACAATGGCATTCTGGATTCCTGCCACCCATAGAACCATGGAACAGAACCATTTCCTAAACTTTAATTGTATTGAATGGGGATTGGCAGAGATATGAAAAATATTAGAGTTGCTTGACTGGTTTGGCTTAAAGGAGCACTTCATGAATTTTTAAAATGTCAGATTTAGTGAAAATAAATAAGAATGTTTCAAAAATCCAGGAAAAAATCTTAGTATCTCACTTAGAAATGGTTATAAATTTACCAAACACCAAATTCGTATCAGTGTTTCTATTCTCTTGGAAACTTTGCCAGTAGCTATCAGTAATTGCACTTTCCTTGTGGCCTTGATTTTAAAGGCTGGACTGTGTACAGAAATGATTTAAAGCATGAAGAAGCTTTTTCTATCTTTTTCCAATTTTAAATTTTACACAAAAACCAATCTGTGCATAATTATTTATGAATACTGTGTTGGAATGTAAGCCTCAATTTAAATAAAGCTTTTCAAGAAGTATAAACAGCAGACTACATGGTAAGATTTCCCCATATTTCTCACTTTAACAGGGTCTGCAGATGTGGAAGTTTTCAAGTTTTAATTAAAATGCTAAGTTCAACTAAGTTTGTTGCTATATTTCTAATCTAAATATCTTTTTATGGCTTCATATTCTGGTCTGAATCAGTCACTTTAGACTTTAGGACAATGTTGGTAATCTTTATTCTGTTTCTTTTTTACCTTAGTCATCTGCTTAGAATTAGAGAAAGAAGAGAAGAGAAGAGAAGAGAAGAGAAGAGAAGAAAGAAAGAGAGAGAAAGAAAAAAAGGAAGGAAGGAAGGAAGGAAGGGAGGAAGGGAGGAAGGGAAAGGAAGGAAGGAAGGAAGGAAGGAAAAATGAGAGAGAGAGAGGGAGGAGGGGGAAAAAGAAAGGAGGAAGAAAGAACAGAGAGAGAGGAAAACGTTCTCATGTCCTCCTCCTCTCTTACCTCTTGGTCTGAGCACAGAAATAAAGTCTTGATGACTCAATGAACCCATCCATTTATAATCCTCTTATTTACCTTACACCAGTGAGAAGTTCCCCAACTTCAGGGCTGTTTATGTGACATGATTTGCAGGAATGTTTTGCAGATGAGTTATAAATGCAATTGAGCCATAAATGTGTGGATGCTGCTGATTTGGGTAAATCTCCCCCGGAGATCTTTCTCTTAGTCTACGTTGAATACTCCATGAAGAAGCCTCGTCATACCTGGGGAACACGTCTTCCAGCTCTTCTTTGAGCAACGGGGGCTTTGAAATTCATCTGTATCTTCAGATAGACAAAGAAATTAGGCAAATTATATAAATCTTCACAAAAATAGGATATATCAGTCTTTTAGGGAATGCTCTAGGAAAAAGAAGGTGAGTCAAAGGACCATTATGCCCTCCTCCCCCCAGGTACATTGTAGAGGAGTTAACTACCTGGGAGCATTGTAGACACTCCTGAGTTCTTGTACAAGACTAGCTAAATTGTTTATCTTCTAAATAGTTTTCTCTTTACCTCAGGCTTTCAAAAGAGGTATTTCTATATTAAGAAGAGTATGAACTAGCAGAAATTGTCATTCCTCTCAGATCCGATTCCTTTTCATAACAAATATTCTAAAATAAAATTCATAACTATATAGTTCATCTACATACATAATTTATAAGTCCATAAATATCCCACTTGTAATATGAAAGACAAATAAAAAATAAGACATAGCTGATAAAATGATCTACATTTCCATATGCCAATATTTGGGCACAACTACACTAGAAAATAAAGCAAGTCGTTAGATGTCTTCAGCTAAACACAGTTAGCACTAATGCAACAGTTAAATAATGTAAGCTAGTGAAGGGGTTTTGTTTAGCCAATTAAAATATCATAAAACTATGACTGGTTTGGACCAATGCCATGACTTTCTAAATCGGTGAACAAGTCCTTACAAAGCTCCAGAAATAAAAAGAAGGTACAATTTTCCTTTATTATAGAGTAGCTGCATTCCTGGACAAGTCTGTGTATATTAAAATGTTCCAAAAGATTCGTTTTTATTTGCTAAATCTAGTGGGGTTTGTGTAGGTGACATATTTATAACAGTCTCAGCATAGAACCCCGAGGTTCCTCACAGAGGGAAATTACATTTTCTGAGTTGGAGATTGCTCTCTGAACCCCAAACAGCCACCTTGTAATGTTAGTGGGAAGGAGAGGATTCCCTCATTGTCATCATGGCTCTCAAGCCCCAAATTATCTCTCACTTGATATCCCAGATGGGCCCCTTTCAGCAACTCTTGTTCCAAAGCAACACAGTTACTTAGGTCAAATCAGCCATTTTTGAGCAATACTTACACTCCCTACCATTCGAACAAGTGGTAGTGTGTTGCCTTGTCAATATGAATAATTCCAGATGAAGAATTCCTTAGTTAGAAAATGGACAAGAGATTGTTGCTAACCCCTAATGTATCTGTCCCCAGTGGAGAGGTGGCTTCTTACGTCAGACATAACCCATTTTCAATCTCAACTTCACAAATTACTGAATAACATTCACCATGTTACATAATCATTTTGAAATATCCTATCTGTACTTCATGGGGCTGTTGGAAAGATTAAATGAAGCTTAATAAGTGGAAGCTTGCTGGGGTCCCTTCGTGAAGGCCACTTATCAGGGCCCAGGACTGGTTGGTCTCTGGCCCTGGCTTATCTAGGTTCCAGATGCAGACTGCTCAGCTACCTTGCTCAGGAACAATTTCTCTTTGGTGCCTGAGGGCTATTTGCTTTAGTTGACGTTGTGGGTGGGGGGAGATAATCTTTGAGAGAGTAAAGCAAACTTCTTAGAAAGATAGATCTTAGTCTTTAGCAGAGCTTAGTGATCTTCAGCAGAGAGACACCATGCTGGAGTTCTGCAGGCAGGAGAGGAGACAGAGTCAGAGTAAGCGGGTCCGTGATAGAATGTGCATGCCTCCTGACTGCCTTCTCCTCCAGCTTAATATAAGGCTGATCTGTGCCTCTCAACACCGCAGGCGTAGAGACTGCCAACTCACCAATCCTCTCATCTCGCGAGCTTTCGTGCTTGTTAGGAGAGCTAAATCCCTCTCCAGGCCCTTTTCAATAAGGTGTTCCATTATTGAGCTATACAGGTATTTCTTATAACTCTGACTCCTCCTAGCCATAGGCTATACGGGCTGCTGCAGAAGCTAACCTCTTTCATTCCATTTTCTTAGGAAATAGCCCAGGAACAGTAATAGAAAGAAGAACGCAAAGAGGATATGATGATAGGAACCACAAGACAAGGGAAGATTTTTGGGGGGGAGAGAGTAAAGAGGGAATCTCAAACTGAAAAAAGAAATGATAAACTAAAATCCAATTCCACTCTCCAAATTAAGATTTTATTCATTTGTCCTGGTGAGAAGTCACTACACCTGTTGTTCCTTATATGAAGACGAGTCATAGGAGGTTGTTCTCGTCATAAGGATCTGAGGTGTAATCTTTTTTTTTTTAAATAAATAAATTTAAAAGGAAAAAAGATATTTAGGAATTCTTTTTATTGTTAGACTAATATCACTGTCACCATACTTGAATCACATCTTGCAGTATCTAGTTATTTGCTTCATTTCGTCATTTAAAATTGACATTTATGGTAAAATAAGAGGGTGTTTACAGAAATAGAAAAGTAAAATCTCATGATGTTATAAAAATAAACATATTGACATATATACTTGCCTTCAAGAGGAACTGTCTATACCTAGAATTAAATTTGCCCTAACAATAATAATTAATCCTCTCCAAATGCAATTTATACTTACTAGAAAATTAAAATCTTATGATTCTTAAAATACTTATGATTAAAATCTTATGTAGTTTGTTATTATTTTTTTAGTAAAGGTCTTAAAGGCCTAGTTTATGTTATGGCCTGTTCTAAGTGCTGGGAATCCAGTCATGGATAGCTGCCCTGGAGTAGGTAACATTGAATGCTAAATACACTTTGTTCAGAAACAAAATAGCAGAGGGTATTTATTACAGTTTATCCGCATAGGTGTTTCTTCTACTTTTCCAGCTTTCTTTTTGCATTAAACTTTCACTTGTGTGAGGGCTAAGCAGAAAATCCCATTAGTTAGAAAAAGGGAAAATAAGCCACTAAAAAAAAAAAAAAAATCAGGTGGTTTATATAAAGTTTTTCTTTTTTTTCAGAGCTGGAAGTAAGATTGTCAAGTAATTTGTCATGTGCAGTGATCTACAAGATGAATTTAGCACAGCAGTGTACCGATGTTTTATGGATCACAGCACAAAATAATTCGTATTTAAAGTTACGAGAACATTTCAAAGACTGTCAAATATTCTTTGTAGAGATTGCTGTATTGAAGTCTTACGTTATCCCACGGTGGTGGCTTACCAGGGACAACCCCCATGGTATTTCGGTTGAACTTTGCTCTGATACTTGGAACTAATGATTCACTCCAGTGGCACAGCTGGCAATTGCAGACCCTGAAACAAAAATGAAAAATGATTCTGGTTTTCACATTAGCATTCACAGTAGGTTATCTCTTATCCTCACTTCAAATCAAGCCAGAAATTAAGATGTGACATGGTTCCTGAGAGACTTAACATTTTCAGCTGACTAGTTTTAAACAGCAGATTTAATTTTACCCTTCAGTTGAATCTGAAATAATTTCCTATCGAAGAACACGTGGGGAACCCAAATTGAAAATACACTAAAAAGATCACAGCTGTGGTCTCACTGCACTAGGTTATTTGTTTAATGTTAAAGGTTAGACAAAAAACAGTGTTTCTGGGAATATCTGAGAAATAATATTGGGATAAGTATGAAAGTATTACTTAAGTTCAAATAAAATGGCTTATACTATATACAAGATTTTAGAAAAGTTACTATTCATAAATAGCCATTTCCTTCCAAAGAGCTTCTATGATGTGACCTGTTATTACATGTCCTTAAAATATTTCATGAGGTTGCTTTTATTTATTGTTATTTAACTTGACAAAAAATAATTGATAGTTTTATAGGGAGTGCTAGTTACTGTAGTCCCCAAAATAAGGTGCTCTTGTTACTATCCTCAATTTTTTTATTATCTATCCAAATTTATGTATTTATTTAGGTATTTATTTATTATTATTAGTTTGGGGTTTTTTGGGTTTTTTTTTGAGACAGAGTCTCATTTTGTCACCCTTGGTAAAGTGCCATATCATCATAGCTCACAGCAATCTCAAACTCTTGGGCTCAAGTGATCCTCCTGTCTCAGCCTCCTAAGTAGCCAGGACAAGGTGCCTACCACAGAACCCGGCTATTTCTAGGGATGGGGTCTTGCTCTTGCTCAGGTTGGTTTTGAACTCCTGAGCTCAAGTAATTGTCTTGGCCTCCCAGAGTGCTAGAATTAGAGCTGTGAGCCACCCAGCCTGACCTGTCTATCCAAATTTAATAAAAAGGACAGATCTGTCACTTGAAACCTATATTAAAAAAGGACCTCTTCTCCATGTGGATTACACGGGAGCTACAGAGGTATGATCTTTCTTTAACTGCTCTGAAAACACAAAGGAAAGGTTCTGTCTTTTATATATATAATGATTTAGGTAGGTTTAATTAGTAGTACAAAAAACTTATAATCTTCAGGGTTCCTGGATTATGGTGTTGTTTTAAGTTATGACTACCTACTTTCCCATACTTTCCAGGGGACTTGCTATGGGTTTTCCCACACTGAGTCTAGAGAGACTGACATCATCAGTGAAGGGCATTGGGCCTCAAGGCAACTGCATTTTCATGTAAATACCACCGGAGGTGCTTTAAACAGTACCCTGCCCAGACTCACTCCAGATGAAGTAGTTGGTCTTTAAACAAGAAGTGGCCCATTTCAAGTTAAAAGTGTAGTTTATGGTTTCTCATCAAAGACCAGGGCAGTTAATCAAAGTATGCTACAGTTTTGGCATCTTAATGGCAGCTCGTTTATGCCAACAGCGAAGAAGCCTGCGGGGCAAGTGGCAATGAAATATTTCACAAAAGGTGTTTTACACATTTTGTAGATAATTGAATACTTTTACTTGTAAGAGGTGGTCCAAAGCCTGGAAGAAGTGGGGGTCAGCTGGTGCGAGGTCTGATGAATATAGTGAAAGATGGAGACTTTCCAAGGCCAGCGTCTGTAGTTTGAGCAGTGTTGTGAAGCGTATGTTAGAACATTGTCTTGCAGGAGAATCGGCTCGCGCCTATTGGCCAGTCTCGCGTCCTGTCATCCAGTTGGTTGCAATAGACTTTTGCTGTAATTGACTGACCAGGTTTCACGAAGTTGTAGTGGATTATACCAGCGCTGGACCGTCAAACAGACGGCATTAGATGGGTTTTGTTTTTTTTTTTTTTTTTGGATGAATATTTTAAGACTATTTAGCTCTTCATCTTTATCCAACCATTGTGCTAAACACTTGTGGTTGTCAAAAGTAATCCATTTTTCATCACACGGAACAAGATAGTGGAGAAAAAGTTCACCTTCATGTCAGGACTGCAAAGACATGCCAGCCTCAAGACAATTTCCCTTGGGCTGCTGCTCATCTAACTCAAGTAGATCCCAGCCATCCAGCTTCTTTAATCTTGCTGATTTGTTGCAATATTGTTGGAATAGTAGCATCAAACCTGCTACTAATTAACGAGTAGATTGAGCTGGATTCACACCCACTACGGTTTTCAGCTTATGATTATCCACCTTGGTTTCAGGTCACCAATGTAGCTCATGTTCAAGATTAAAGTAGCCAGAATGGAACTTTGTAAGCCATCAAGAGACTGTGCCTTCATTAGTTACATTTCCCCCAAAATGCTCCTTTGATATTTTGAGCTGTCCCTGCTGCATTGGTCCCACTATGGAAATCACACTCAAAAGTAACACAAATTTTTGATTTATTCATGGTTCTAGAAAAATTTCTCCAGAAAAAAGAAATTAAAATATTATAAGAAGCCAAAATGTGCTTTTAAAAGAATGATGATATATCCTCACAACAATTAAAAAAAATTAACCCAAAATCTTTAAGTATCAAAGTGAAATTTCAGAGATGTCATTTATCAAACTTAGAACTTAAAGAAACAGGACATTAATTATTAATTAATTAATTAACCTAATAAAATCAGACTCTCTACAGGTAGAAGCAGTGGTTCTCAACCTTCCTAATGCTGCAATGTATTTTCATTGTTAAAAAAGGGTCATGATCCACAGGTTGAGAACCGCTGACTAGAGAAATCACTGTCAGTTTGTTCTATAATTCCCCACAGAGGTTTCATGCAGATAAATAAAGAAATATTGCTTTAAAACATTTAAAAATTTTGGATGGCACCTGTGGCTCAAAGAGTAGGGTGCTGGCCTCATATACTGAAGGTGGCGGGTTCAAACCCGGCCCTGGCCAAAACCTGCAAAATAATAATAATAAAATTTAAAAAAAATAAAAAGAGAAATAATGCTATAGACATTTCCATGTTTTCTGTCCTGAATCAGACCACTATTTCATTCAAAGAATTACCTAGTCATCGGGAAGGTAATCTGAAAACCAGGTGAGCATTTTGCCATATTAATTACTAACTCTTAATATCTCATCTTTCTGCCAAACCCATACAGTTTACCCTCTTAGCCATGGAGTCTTAGGCTGATCTATTTAAGTACAGTTGTATTCTTAGAGTCTTTTTTTTTTTTTTTTAAGACAGAATTTTGCTCTGTCACCCAGGCTAGAGCACCATGGCCTCAGCCTAGCTCACAGCAACCTCAAACTCCTGGCCTCAAATGATCCTCCTGCCTCAGTCTCCTGTGTAGCAAGGACTACAGGTACGTGCCACCATTCTGTGTTTTTTTTTTCTTTTTCTATTTTTAGTAGAGATGGGGTGGGAGTCTAACTCTTCCTTAGGCTGGTCTCGAACTCCTGGCCTCAAGTGATCCTCCCACCTCAGCCTCCCAGAGGGCCAGGATTACAGGCATGAGCCACCGTGCCCAGCCACATGTTATTGAAGTCTTGAGTTCACTTAGCAATACAGGCATCATGCCCATGATAGTTATGACACCTGTTTCCATACTGATAGTGTACTACCACACAAAGCAGCCTATTGCTTTAACCATCAAAGAACTTTTCTTCCTTATGTTAAACTGAAATACTTTTGTCTATAATTTCACTCATTACTTCTGATTTCATTTTCTTGAATATAGTGGTCTCCCCTATCCATAGGCTGTAAGTTTCAAGACCTTGAGCTTGAAACCCCAGGTAGTACTGAACCTGACATAATCTTTTGTTTTTCTGATCTAATAATTTCATCAGCTACTAAATTGCTGATGATGTTCTGGACAAACAGATGATTCACATTCCTGGCAGGACAAAGTGGGACCTCGTGAGTTTTCAACTCTCTACTCAGAGGAACGTGAAGTTCAAATCTTATAAATTGCTGATTCTCAAGCCAAAGTTGACGGCAGGTAATTGAAAAGGCAGGAATTGAAAATTCAGGGACTGTAAATGCAGATGATGGGAGACCACCAGATATGGGCTACATCTTAATTTCTTTTGTGATCCTTCAGAGAGCTGAAAACAATTATCACAACTTCTTTGTCTCTTCTGCAGAAGAAACATTCTTAGTTAATATTCTCTTTAGATATTGGGTGGCTTAAAAATAAGGTTGCAAAACTGTGACGCTTTAACAGTAGTAGGTAAGGGGTTTGTCTGAGTAAATCTGGGTGGCTTTGTGACTGGGAGTGTGACTGACTGTAGTGATGCCATGTGAATTCTAAGGGTAGGTCTTCAAAATCCACAAAATCCACAGTTTCCTGTGTTCTTTGGAATATGGGTTGTTAAAGCCCCAATCCATCATAAAAGGAGTCTGGGCTCTTCGAAGCATCCAGGAGAAGGATGCCACATGTAGATGTTTCAATCAACACTTCCAACTGAACGCTGCTGTCCAGCCATCCTTACAAATACACCCTACAGTAACTGAATCTCACTGTGTTCTCCCACTCACCACCACGTGGAACAAAGGAAACATCAGCCACCTCTGCCAAAATTCGCGTGCATACAAATATGAGATGCTTTCATTAATACACTCACACACGCACAAAGATATTTAAAATACATAACCCAGAAAAAAACATTTGCCGCCCCAGTTGTTACAGAAATACACACTTTCTACATATTTCCACGTTTACCACTAGATGGCGCTCCTTGTTAGAAAGTTATCTGCGTCTTAAACTAAAGAACTGTTTGAGGGGGGATTATCAGTATAACAATCCATTTTTCCATTGTACATGTATATTGCTTTAAAAATATGAAAAAATTAACTTTAAAATATCAATAAAATGTCTAATAAAATTTTCTTGAAATTCACTAACCCATCTGAGAGCAAGAATACACATGACTAAACGCTGCCAAATTTCAGAAAAATTTCCATTATTCTTAAATAAACCCTAGAAATATAGTCTAAAAACGTTTGGTTTCACATGTATATCTTATCAGAGCATCGATAATACTTTCATATGTGTCTAGAGTTCATACATTTTATTCTTGTAAAATGCACTCTGAAAAGGTAGAAATTGAAATAACAGGCTCCACGAAGACAGCCAAGGGTGTTTTATGGGACTTCTGTTAAAAGCATAAGCAGGTAATCAGCACAATTATGAGCCGCAGGGCACCACGTTCTCAGGGACTGAACAGTCTTTCGTGGAGACATACACTTTGATCTTTGTTCCCAGCAATCTGCATGGAATTGCTGCATTTGTAGGACCAAAAGATACTAAAAATAAAGTGGAAGAGGATAAGGAATGGAATTGGAATTTGTTGTCAAAATGATAACACACAATGAGTTGACAGCCCCGTGAAATAAAAGATCCTTGTTCAGCCAACCACTCATTTATTTATACATCCATTCTTGCAATCATATAATGCATATTCATTGAGAGACTACCGTGTGTAAGGCACCATGCTGACTCATGTCACCTAAGGAGTACTAGTCTTTATAAACGCTACACTCTACACATGGAGTCTGATGAAGGACAGAGAAATAGACAAAGGGTGGCCCGATTGGTAGCAGAGTGCGACATCAAGAGTGATATTAGAGCAGGCTGTGGTAGCATATTTAGGGGAGTTAGAGATTAAGTAGATGCTCAACAGGACAGAAAAGGAATTTGATAGCATTAAAGTGGGGATATACATAAGGACAAGTGAAATTTATTAAAATGTAGGACTTAGTTGTCCTGTGATCTCTACTGGACTCGTAGGTGTAAAACGAGGTGGAAGACTCAGTGCTGAGAGTTCTGGGAGGAGAACTCTCCAAATTATCTCTTGTTAACTTGGAATATGGTCATCGAAAATGCTAGTGCCTATGGCTTCAAAGTGGAGATGCTTTCTCACAAAACCACAGACACCTAAGTATTATATTTTATTCTTACAATCTCCCAATGATATTTTTCCTAAGGTAGAAAGAGAACAAATGAAAAATAAATTTTATGAAAACATGTGGGAATACTACCTGGTGTCCAGATAGGCCCACATGCAAAAAATCCACCCAGAAAGGATCTCCACCTTGGAGGAATGGGTGGAAGTAGGCATGCTAAGTCCCAGCAGGAAAACCAAATAGGGCAGGCATTTTATCGTCTCTGAAAATTCACAGCAGAGAGCAATGGGGTTAAGAACATTCCTTCTTGTTTCCAGTCATATAGAACTATGTGATAATATAATTTTAAAAAATGAATTTAGCACACCCGGTATGAGATGTCCATGTTTTAAAAATCATTGATAATGGGGAGAAACACTTTCAGGAGAAGCTTGGAGGACCAGGTTCGCCCCACTGAGGTTAGGAGAAGCTTCAAAACGGAGAGATTGAGTTTGTTAATTCCTGAATAATGAAGGAAAGTCTAGATGCGAGGAGATTGGGGAAAGAGCAGTAAGGGGGGATTGAGAGTTAAACAAATGCTTGCAACACTTCATTATCTTAACGCTTATTTAGAGTCTAATACTAAAATCTAGTAAAACATGAGATCTGTGTCCAAAAACAGTGCTCTTGGCTTTATTATGCTAAGTGGGAGAAAGGAGTAATGATACAAAGGAAGGGAAGGAGGGTAGAGATATATGTTTTCTATTTTATATTTACAGAGAAGCTGGTTATCTTAGTACTTTAGTTTAGAACAAAAAGGATGCAGAACAAAATTCAAACTCTTTTTCTTTATCCCATATATGCCCTCGAAATAGGTTCAAGTTATCCTGAGTAGATTCTAGGACCTAATCTTTGATCATTCTTTATCAGGTATTTAGAAGCACAGTAGTAGATTTTCTTAAGGAATCTCGGGTGTCTATGATTTCTTCGGCTGAAAAGTATTTCTGATAATCAGTCATCTATCTGCTCTCCTAGGACAGCAAAACATAAACTCTTCCTTTATTCCTTTGCCTGATGATAATCCCTCAAACACAAGTCTTCTCAAGCAGAAGTCACTCATTTCAGGTAATTTAGCAGTTATTTATGTACCCACACTTTTGACCACAATGCTATATAATAAAGGAAACGCTTTGGAACAAGTATCTTAGAAAAACTATAATACTTATTTTTACCCACTTTACTTCTTACCATCATTTCAATCGATTTTTAATAGGACATTATTTTGAAATAGTGATTATTTATTTAAATGGATCACTCTTTCCTTCCTCTTCCCAAACTTTCTTCTAGGGCAATGCAATACATAGTTCCTCCATTTCAAGGTAAGATAATTAATCTGTAGTTATAGAACTGATTGTTATTCTAGAAGATCCAAAAGAGTCTAGAATCTCCATGTAAAGTTTAGAATAATGGTAAGGAGCAAAAAGATGAGGCAGAGTGGCCTTATGAAACTGGCCAGGCGTTCATTAAATCTAAAAATCTTGACTCTTATAAATCTGTGTTTATAGACAGAAAGTTAACAAACAATCTTTTATGTTGCTCAGATAATTTATTATTTTTCTAAAATAATGAAATTGCTCTTTGGTGCCCCTCCCAATTTTAAAAATAATCTGCTTTCTCCTATCTCACTCATATCTTCAGTAATGTAAGAACATTTGCTATTGACAAGGACTTGTTAATGGTGCAAAGTATCATTAGTTTATATTGGATGGTAGAAAAAACTGCCCTTAGCTGTAAAGCCATCATTTGAACAGCTGTTTAGCAACAGAAAGTTCCTATCAGTGCTCGCTCTATTTGGCTAAGTATACAGTGCCTCAATTAGACGTCTAGCACAGGGAGACCTGAAAAAGCCGATGTTCTTTTCTTGCCTTTTCAAGATAATTTGAAGCTATCAAAATTAAATTGAATTATAGAATTACACAAATATGTTTAGTAGAGACTAAAATATACAAGAGGAGTAAACAGGAACCAGAGAAGCTATTCTACACTGGCAATGGTGACTGCTCTAGCATAAGAGATTGGGAAGAGTCATTGTTGAAGGTCAACAAAGGAGACGCCAGATACTTTCTTTACAGAGGCCAGCAACAAATAATTTGCCATGGAAACTGTGCCCAATTCCAGAAACTGCATGTATTTTCATTCCAGTGAGGAAACCTATGAGATTTTAAGACTTCGTAAAATGTAAGGAAAGTGAAATGGTTTTCTTCATTCCTTTCTCTAACTTTAGCAAAGACTTGAACGGTTGTTATGTACCAGGCACTGAGCTAGATGATGGGAATGGCTTTGATTTGTAATTTTGTGTTGAATGCATACACACAGAAAAAACAAAGCATGAAAGTCCTATGTCCCATCTTTCTGTGGACATTTCGTCCACTCTAACATACCATGGTTGTAGGACATGGTATTATTTTACGTACCACTGGGGGAAAAAAGTGCTGCTAGTTCAACTATGACAAACTATGTTTGTAGAGGTCATGGCCATGTGGGGGAAATGCCTTTGTTAAATATGAAAAAAAATGTGAATTATAGCACCTTGTTCTCACAAGAGTAATGTGAGAGACAAATTTGAATAGATCCAAAGTTTAGAATTTTCTACAGTATGTTCTATGGAATAAATGGCTATGCAGAATTTGAATTGATGCATCTAAGAAACTACAGAACTACACAGACAACAAAACATTCTTTGCCCAAAGGAGTTTGAGAAATGATGAATTAAATATTTAACTCCAGTAAGGACATCACAGAGCCTTTAATACTTAAGATACATTATGAATCTCTGATAGGTGAATGGAGAATCCGTTGGTCCTCAAAATTAGCTTAACAGACATAAACTCTCTTTTTTGATAAAGCATATTATTTTGATAAAACATATTAGTATTAGGGTTCATTGGAAAATATTCATGAATTCAGAATTCAGTTAAAAACAAGTAAGAACAAATTTGGATAAAATTATTTCTCTAAATTTTAGGTTTCTAAGAAATGTAACAAAGTTAAAATTTATGTAAAATGAATGATCTCCCTTCCTATGGTAGGGTACGTATGCCAAATTTAATGCAAATTTTCCTACGCATTGATATGGATGGAGCAACAAGGAAAACTCAAATTTCTAGAACATTTCTGACTTGGATAATAATAATCTATTGATTGATTTTAAGGTAGGGATATTATTCTTTTCATAGCATAATGTTTAATAATGCTAAAGTGGGAACCAACCTGGGTTTGTGTCTTGGAGCAGTTATTAGCTTTGACTCCTGGGGAAGCTTATTTAACATCTCTCTGTCTCTTTCCTTACCTGTGACATAAGATTAGTAATGTACCCACTTCATAGGTTATTATGGAGACTTCAAATATGTATTTACATTCACATGTGTATGCATGCTTATCTGGATAGAGGTATAACTTAAGAGCTTTTTTGAGAATTGGCACTTGCCTCACAATCAATTAACTCCCTAATTTTTTTTTAATCTCCTTATAGTCAAAGTTCACACAAGAGTGAGACCCATACAGCTATCTATCCTCTCCATCTTACCATAACACTGCTTAGCCTTTAAACCAAGAGTAGCGCTAGTGTCTGTGGCTCAGTGAGTAGGGTGCCGGCCCTATGTGCTGAGGGTGGCAGGTTCAAACCCGGCCCTGGCCAAACTGCAACAAAAATAGCCGGGTGTTGTGGTAGGCGCCTGTGGTCCCAGTTACTAGGGAGGCTGAGGCAAGAGAATCACCTAAGCTCAAGAGCTGGAGGTTCCTGTGAGCTGTGATGCCACGGCACTCCACCAAGGGTGATAAAGTGAGACTCTGTCTCTAAAAATAAGAAAAAGAGCATCTTAGGATAAAGTACCCCCAGGTACTATTCAAAAAATAAAAGTAAAAGAAGAGGTACTGTAGAGGGCCCATGAGTCAGAACCCTACAACTTCAGGACGCATTCCCCTACACGTGCTTTCTTTAGCATAACGTGTTCACTTCCACTGAGTCCTCGGAGTATCCTTTCCACGCCACGTACAGAAATAACTGTAGAGTTTAACATCTTAGTTACTCTAGGTCTGTGATAGCCTATAAGGTCTGCCCTTGGTGCCAATGAAGTCACTTTTTCCCTGCGACAATTTGGGAAGGGAAATCGTGAGTCTAATCAACATCTTTTCCCACGCTCCTTCCCAGGGGGCCAATATTTTAGGAGAAGGAAGGAGACACCTTCTCCTGGCTTTCCATTTCCTTCCCAAAGTTTGCATGGTTGGTTGTTGGCCCAGGAGAATTCTTAAAGTCCTAGAAACAGAAGTGATTTTTTTAAATTGTGATTTTAAGGAATCCTTAGGGACAGCTATACCATAGCTTGTAGCATAGTTTTTCTGTCTGAAACTCCAATTTTTTCCCTTCAAGCCTGTGTGTGTTGGGTGCCGTGCATATAATCTATGCAAAGTAAGAATAGAAGCTTAAAAATACATCAGCTTTCTTCACCTCTGTAATAGTCTAAACTAACTTCTCCTTCATCCCCTTTTTTCCTGGTCCGTTGAAGGGTAGATTTCTGGCAAACTTCTGGTTAGGACACTTCAAGTATCCTTACAAAGCTGAGTTATAAATCGAGTGCTTCTTTTTAAGAGACAAGGACAAATAGAAACCTAAATTTTTAGAAACCATTGAATTTTTATGGACTCTTTGAAGTCCCGTGCTGTACTTTGGAGAAAATTGTCCTTCCTATTCTTGAGGTTTTAGTGTTGGAAAATTATTGGCGAGGAAAACACTGTGAGGGCTTGACATTTCCTTGTGAGGATTTTGTTCCGGATTCAGGGAAATGAACAAGGCACGTGAGAAACACTCACAGGCGGTTTTAGCACGTTCAAGAGCCTCACTAGGCAGTATTTTCTAACACCAGAACAAACTGCAAAAGGTGGATATTAAAAAAGATAAAGGTATACACTCACTGCAGCGTAGGGACCGGAAAGGCAGGTGACAGAAATCCTCGTGGACAAGAAACAGGCTTGAAATGAGTCCTTCTCCTCCCGGGAGGGGAGAGGGGGCTGTGAGTATCCGTTATGTTATTTTCTGCCTCTGTGCCCCTGTTTAGGTCTCCCCTTCCTCTCCTTAGATAACCTGCCATCTGGAGCACCTGTTCCCTGGCAATGCAGCAGCCTCCCTCAGTGCCTCCGGAGTAGTGGTTTTCAAACTTTTTTAAATCTCAGGGCACACTTGAACTTATAGTTAACCTTTCGTGGCACACTTCAATCATGTTGATCAAAAAAAAAAAAAACCACTAAATACTATAAAAAGAATACTTCTTGTGCTTTTAACTTCCTTCGAAAGGAATTCGATTAATAATTTTCCCAGCACATCTAAGATCCTCTCGCGGCACACCGCGGCACTCTGGTTGAAAACCACTGCTTAGAGTCAGATTTTCATCAAAACTCAGGGCAAAGCTGTTTTGCTGGAAATTTCTGAGCCATGGATCATGTCCTGAACATGGTCTGCTTCTGTGTAATAATTTCTGAGGACGATGGAACAAAAACACATTTCCACAGATTTCATGCCTTTTAGGTTCTACTATTGCTTTTGAACTAAAAAAAAATAAATAAATAAACAAAAATAGTCTGTAACTAAAATATGAGAATTTTATTTGTTTTTCCTTGTTGGATCCCTGAAAAACCAGCGCTCTATATTGGAGAGGCTTAAAAGCAAAGCTGATAAATGCAGCATTTTAATTGAAGCAGTCTATGTAAGTGGTACTGGCCACTTGTCCTGATTAATGAAATAAAAGATCCTGTCAGGTTAATTTTAATTCCTCTGAAACTATTCAACTCATGTCTAACATCATTTTGACAAGAATAAAGACATTCCTTATGCAATATTCAGTATCAGTAAATTAATTAGTTTTGTTAGAGTTTATGTGGATTTACGTGCGTCTTATCTTTCTGAAAAGCTTATGTGAAAAACCAAGCTAGCATAAATGGAAAGGATTTTCTTTTTTAGCAAAAACTCTCCCATTTCTCACTTTGTGTACCAAGCCACTTGATGACGTGAACTGTAAGTAACAGTGTAAAGTAGAGCTCTTGTTCAATCAGAAGAAAGAGGAGACAATGGATGCCTTTATATTATTTTATTATGAACTGGGGAAAATTAATGTAGGTCCTAAATGGGTATAATCAGATGCAACTACACTGGAAAATCAGAGGATAATATTAATGAAAAACACACTTCATTATTTGGGATTTCCATTCCTAAAGGCTAACAATTAAAAAAATAATAAACTATGTGACTACATAAATATGGACTACCTATATCACATAAAATTGTCTGAAATTGTTGTGGCTAAGTGGACATGGAGGAACATGTCCTGTAGGAATTATAAAAATCTGCAGCTAAGTATGAATTATATGCAACAAAGTTATGTGGCACCTCTGGACAGGATCAATGATGGCAAAAAATGAAAATCCATTAATTTTGAAAACAGACAGTGAGTTATTTTCTAATAGAGTGGAGAGTATCAGTCTCTTGGTTCTCTCCTGCCCCTTACCCTTGTGCGTGAATCTTTCTAAATGTAGAATATAAATGTCTTATCACAATAACTAGGAAAATGACACGAAGGCTATGTTAACCAGTTTATAGAAAAATATCACACTATACCCCATGACTGTATCAATGTACACAGATTTAATAAAAAATAAATAATAAATAAAAAAGAAAGAACTCCATACTCTAGGAATTGGAATTTAGTTTATGATCATTTAGGTCGTACGAAGTGGAAGAAATACCTAACCATATCTGAAGCATTTGAATTTTAGGGGAACAAAAACCCCCGTACATAGTGAAAAACACTTGTCTGCATTTGGAGAGATCATGACTTGATTTATATGTTTTGCTAGGATAGAATTTTGCTAAATTACAGTTTTCAATGTTTCTATATTAATAGAGATACCTCATTAGGCAATTCGGTGTGCTTAACGTCTGCTATGACTAACACGGTTGCTGCTTTCAAAATTAAACATAAACACTGGGAGATACTCATCTAAAATTGCCTTAATCATAATTTAATTGCTGTAGACTAAGGCACACCCATTACAAAATTCAGACTCATATTGGCTAAATGGATTCGAAATACAGTGTGATGCAAGACTGGATAATAAACATTTATTATATTATTGAGAATGTATTTTGGAAAAGACTCTTAGGATAGTTGTGGTAGGGAGAAGAAATCCACTTTTAAAATTTAGAATCTTAATTTCACAGACTTTCATTTTCCTACATTGATGATTAACTCAGAACCAGCCGCACTCTTGACCTTCAGGATATGAATATATCTTAGAAACTTAGGACAACATATTCTCACTCCCCGGGCCTCCCATAATTTTGTACCTAATCTCTTTTTACTATGCTATCAAAATAAACAGAAAGAGACCAAAATAATTTTACTTTTCAATATTTTCAACACGCAAAACAACTTCTGATAGGAAGTTCTCCTCCACCCGGGAGGAAAATCTGCTCCCATTTATTTCAAGATCACGTGTCAATCCTTTCTACAACAGTCAAAAATTTGAGTCACTTTCTTGTTCATCAAGTTGTGAGATTAGAGGACTCTCTTGTTATGATACAGGTTTAAATATATCTCCATGTGCTATGAAAAAATATTTTTATTCTGAGATCAGTAAGAAATGGTTTCAGTCCAAGCCCATGCTTTTAATTTAGTGCCACAAATGTTTTTAGAGCATGTAGTGTTGTTTCTTAAGCCAAATGCTGGAGTTTAAAAATCTGGTCCAGGAATCAAAGTAAAGAGACCCTGGACCCTGTGATACTTCAGTTTGTCTTCTCTTCCTTAAAACAAAGCTACTGTGTGGGCCATTATACATCACAGTTGCCTAAGCAGAAAGGGGAATGCAAAAGCACTCAAGGTTAAGGCCATTGTCCCAGTGCTTCATGTTGCACAATCTAAACATCTTACATTGAAGTCCAATTCTCTCCAGACCTTGGTTCCCCAATCGCCCACATGTGTGTCCTCCAACAAAAAGCACCCTCTCCCATTTTCCCTTTTTCTCTTGCCTTTTGAAGTCTTCCCTAACACCTCTGGATTGATCAGACCCTTTCACTAGACAGTTCATTGAATCCCACGCATTCCCTGGAACAATTGTGCCTTCCATTTAATTTCCAGATGAGGTCTTCAATCCCTTGAAACCCCTGGTTTCCACAGGGAAAGTTGCCCCATCTCTATTTCCACAATTCATTGTTAATATCTCTGCAATTGTGTTTATTACATTATGCTGCAATGTGAAAGTCTATGAATTTGTCTTTCTAATATACAGAGAAGAAGAATTCAGTACACTGATCTTTGTGTGTTTACTACGAACAGTATCAGGCATAAACGGTCCAAAAAATGTTCAATGGTGATTTTGGATGAGAGTTTTCTTTCTGGAGGAAGTTATGAGCCAGTGGGGTGGGGGGAGGATGAAAAGAAACAAACAGAAAATACTATAACACAAGGGTAAAAGTTAACTTTGATTAAATTCTTACTATACATATGCCAAGTAATGTACTACAATCTTTTCAGCAATTATAATGTTGACATTTCACGCCAATGTTAGAAGCAGGTATTATCATTATTCCCATTGTATAAAGTCGGTTGCAATTCTCACGTGATGTTCACATTTCTTTGATACTTGTCTGTCTAACCCATTCTAGACCGTAAGCTCCTTGAAGACAGGGACTGTATCTGTCACTGTTCCATCCCTAGCATCTAATATGATAGCCAGCACCTAATATATTAATCAAAATATTGGTTGATGCAAAAGATTCTTTTTCCTCAGCATTTTAAAGAGATGACAGCGCACACTTACGTAACACTTACATTGTATAGCATGCTCTCCTGAGTGTTTTACGAGTATTAGCTCATCAAGCCGTCAGAGAACCCCAGGAGCTAGCTTCTCTCCCTGTAAACCGGCAATGTTTTAGAGGTAAAGAAAAGCAATTCGGCTCAGGCCATATAGCTAGTCTCTACCCTAGATACTGACTGCATTTAAAGAGGAACTGAGATAAAAACCAGACTATGAAATCAGTCGCATGTGATCTACTAAAATGGCAATTTAGAAAGATTGTAAACAGTTCTAAGTGCGTTGGTGATCGTTTTCTCTCTCTTAACTGGGGAAACCCTGAGCCCGTTTTGGTCGTGTTTCTCCACCGTGTCTGGTCTCTAGCCTCTGTCGCCAGCTTAGCTCTCTTTGTTTATCCAGAGTTAACACGCTGTCTGCATATTCCACACGCTTTATCCTTGAAATTGCTACTTAAAAATTAGAATTGGTTACGACTAGCCAAACTTTAGGGCTATCTTTTGATCCCCTTTCCAATTTCTGTCCCTAATCATTAGTGGACCAATTTGTGTAGGGTAGACATTAGGGGAAATAGGGTCTCCTTTCAAAGGTAAATATGGCCTCAGCATTTATTGGGTTAGTGGGTCTTTCGGGTCTCTGTGTGAGCAAGGGAAAAAGCTTTCCCGTGTAGATTACATACAGTGCTCAAAATTCTTTGTCCAATATCATTGTCTTCTAACTTGTCACATATGTCCCTATTTTTTCTAATTTATGTATTTCTAAAAAATAAAACAGTATCTATGTATTTTTTTATAACCTGGTACCTTAAAGGACATAGGTGTTGTGGAATGGTTAAATCCAGCTAATTAACATATGCATCACCTAGCATAATTATCATTTTAGGTGAACATTCACTATATTACTTTCAAGAGTACACGATGTCATTTTTTACCAGAGTCACTACGCTGGGTGACATGTTTTTTGAACTTATTTCTATTTTTCTGTAATTTTTTATCCTTTGCTCAACATCCCACTCCCCCTCCCAATAGTCCCAGCTTCTGGTAAACTCCGTTCTACTCTGTTTCTGCGATACCAACTTTTATAGATCCCATATATGAATGACATCATGTAGGATTTGTCTTTCTGCACCTGGATTATTTCCCTTAACGTGATGTCCTCCTGGTTCATCCATGTTATCACAAAGGATGGGATTTCCTCCTTCTGTAAGGCTGAATACATTCCATCAGGTGTATGCACATTTTCTGTGTCCATTCATCTGTTGATGGACACTCAGTCTGATCCCAAGTCTTGACTACTATAAACAGTGCCATGATAAACATCAGCGTGCAGGTGTCTGTTAGACAGGCCAGGTTTATTTCCTCTGGATATATTCCCAATAGTGGGTTGCTACAGCATATGGTAGTTCCAGGTTTAATTTTTTGAGGAAACTTCATACTGTTTTCCGTAATGGCTGGGTACTAATTTACATTCCCACCAAATGTCTCCTTTTCTCCACATCCTGACCAATACTTATTTCTTGTGTTTTGGGTAATAGCCAGGAGTAAGGTATCCCATTTTGCTTTTGATTTGCATTTTCCTGTGTATTAATCATGTTGAGCATTTCATATACTGGTTGGACATTTAGATTTCTACTTTTGAGAAATGTCTATTCAGGTCTCGTCCCCCACCCCTTTTTTGAGACAGAGTCTCACTCTGTTGCCCAGGCTAGAGTAACCTGGCATCAGCTTAGCTCACAGCAACCTCAAAGTATTTTTTTTAATTAAATCATAGCTGTGTATATTAATGCAATCATGGGGTACAATGTGCTGGTTTTACACACAATTGAAATGCTTTCATCAGACTGGTTAACATAGCCTTCATGGCATTTTCTTAGTTATCGTGTTAAGACATTTATATTCTAACTTATTTAGTAAGTTTCACATGTACCCTTGTAAGATGCACCGTAGGTGTGGTCCCACCAATTACTTTGCCTCCACCCATCCTCTCCCCTCCCCTTGCCACCCTCTCTCCTTTCCCCTTCTTCTTGGACTATAATTGAGTTATATCTTTCATAAGAAAGCTATAAATTGTTTTCAAAGTAGGGCTGAGTACATTAGATACTTTTTCTTCCATTCTTGACAACTTTGCTAAGAAGAATATGTTCCAGCTCCATCCATGTAAACATGTAAGAGGTAAAGTCTCCATCTTTCTTCAAGGCTGCTTTAAGGTCTATTTTTAGATTCCTAAGTGTTCTCCAAACATCTTTGCAAAAGGAATGTATTAGTTTGCATTCCCACCAGCAATGTAGAAGCGTTCCCTTTTCTCCACATCCATGCCAACATCTCTGTTTTGGGATTTTGTGATGTGGGCTAATCTTACTGGAGTTAGATGATATCTCAAAGTAGTTTTGATTTGCATTTCTCTGATGATTAAGGATG
>NW_003852402.1:33294485-33297297 GCF_000181295.1 Otolemur garnettii | reverse complement strand
GAAAAACTCTTGAAGAAATCAGCCTGGGCAAATATTTTATGAGGAGGACTCTCCGGGCAATTGAAGCAATACCTAACTCTTGGGTTCAGGTGATCCTCCTGCCTCAGCCACCCAAGTAACTGGGACTACAGGTGCCTGCCACGATACCTGGCTAATTTTTCTATTTTTGGTAGATATGGGGTCTCACTCTTGCTCAAGCTGGTCTAGAACTTCTGAAATTAAGCAATCTTCCTGTCTTGGCCTCCCATTCTGTAGATTGTCTATTTAATTTATTGGTATGCCAGAACTTTTCAGTTTGATATAATCTCATATGTATATTTTTTGCTTTTGTTGTCTGTGCTTTTAAGATCAGATCCAAGAAAAAAAAAAAGAAAGAAAAGAAATCATTTCTCACGTCAATGTCATAGAGCTCTTCTCCTATGGATTCTCTTTCTACTATAAATCTTATTATCTTGCATTTTAACTAAGATACAGCCTTTTTTATTTCAAGTTAAATAGTCAGATGGTGAAAATTTATTGTTATTTCAAAAGTTGTAGAAGAATGTTTGCCCAAAGCCCCTACAGAGGCCAAAAGAGCAAAGGTCAATTCAATAATTATTACATAGCTATAAATACTATATACCCAGTTATGTGTGTGTGTGTGTGTGTGTGTGTGTGTGTGTTGCTGTGGGTACTGTAATAAAACACCACAAAGTAGAGCCTTACAATAACATAAATTTATTATTCAGTTATGGAGATTAGAAATCTAAAGTCCAAAATAAGACTTAGAGGAATAGAGGAAAGCCCTTCTGGAGACCCCTGAGGGAGTACCTGCTACTTGTCTCTCTCTTCTTTGGCTCTTGGCTACATCCTTTCTCTCTCTGCTTCTGTGGTCACACTGTCTTCTCTTTTATTATAGTTGCATCTAACTACCTCTTATAAGGTTTTCTGTTTGTGATTATACCAATGGCCTACTCAGATAATCCAGAATTATCTCTCCATCTCAAGACTTCATCTTCATACCATCTGCAAAATTATTTTCTCCATATAAGAGAGCAGATACTGGAGTTTAAGATATGAACATCTTAGGAGGCCACTATTTAGCCTATCACACTGGAGCTGTTCCATACTACTATTTGAGAAATTAAAAAATAAGAGATAGGCCCTCTATGGATTTATAATACAACTATGGAGATAAAAGGAACCTCTTTTATCAAATAAAAGATAATTTAGTCTATGTAGACTCAGGCCATCATTTAGAATACATAATTGTTTAAAAGAATGAAGAAATTGTTCAGAAGAAACTTGGAAAAAATGCATAAGCATATATAGGAAAGTTAAGGTGGGCACATCATGAGAAGATAGTTTGTAGAATTCAATTTCTGAGGTAGAGTGAGGGCATAAGAGAATGGAAACATGAGTATGCCTTCTACACTGGCAGGTTCAGAGGTAGACAATAAGCAAACATCTTTATAAAAAACAATAGATGACTAACGGATTGGAGTAGGAACGAATGAGTACATGGATACATTGATTGCTAAATAGATTACATAGAGATTGAAAATGAGCACAATATAGTAGGCTCAAGGTGAGAACAAAGGAGTTGTTGTAGATTGTTGAGCATAAGAGATATACTATGCTAGTGGTTTAACTGGATGAACTCAATTCATCCAGGGTTTTCCATCCCCCTGCAATTAAAACGTCTAACTTTACACACACTTTTCTTCAAGGGCACCTTCTTATATTTAGAGAAAAGATAACAGTCAGTTTACCAGGTGCCATGTTCTCTTGTCTCCTGGCAAAACTCTGAACTTGAGGTTCCTCTTACTTAATGGAATTCCAGGTCTGTGATGGTTTCCATGAATCACCACAAATTCTTGTTTAAGAAACTTCTGAAAATTTTGGAGGAAATGACAGAATTATAAAATGAGCAGAAAATAACTTCAAAATCAATGACAGACATGCCATTGTGTAGAAATTCATGAGCTGTTGCTCGCCACAAGAAGTTTCATACTGGATCTTTCTGTCTATAGGACATGTTGGAGGCCATTGTTTCACAAACTTCTCAAGCCCATCACTTACTTTCTCCTAAACTCTTTTTATAACCCTCTCCCAGGGACATAAAAAGCCACCCAATGGCTTACTGAAATTCACAATGTTTGCCCTTTCTATTAAGCAGAACAAAGGAGTGTTCCCTTATTTCACTCTGGTCTATCTGCAGTATACAAACTTCTTTTTATTTTTTCAAATAAGCTAAGTCCATTAACTCAAATATTGAATACGTTATTCTCACAATACTACATTTGCCTTTTTGTTTTGTTTTGTTCTTTAGTCTTCCCTATAACAAAATGAGTGATGTGCAAGATACTTGGAAAGATAAATTATTCTTAATTTAGTATAAAAACACAAACGTAAGAGTTTGGACTTCTGATGTAAATTATGTTTCCCTTATACTGTGTTGGAAAAATTTAGCCATTTTATTCATGCATAAAAGAAGGATAATAGGTTTTCTATTTGGATTTAATAGGATGATTGTTAGAGTCTGACACAGTGGTTTTCAGCAAATGGTAGACTTTTCGTTTTAGGACTAGGGAGATTACAAGTCAGCTCCAGTAATCATTCATGCACGAGGTAACTTTATCCTGCAGAGACAAAGGGGAAAGAAAAGTGATGGAAGTGAAAAAATAACATGAGATGGTAGTTTTAGGGGAGCAGAAGTTTATGATAGAAAGGGAATAATGGGCTCGGCGCCTATAGCTCAACCGGCTAAGGCGCCAGCCACGTACACCTAAGGTGGCGGGTTCGAATCCCCAGCCCGGACCCGCCAAACAAC
>NW_003852402.1:33228165-33293916 GCF_000181295.1 Otolemur garnettii | reverse complement strand
ATTAGTTTCATAGTAGGGCTGAGTACATTGAATACTTTTTCTTCCATTCTTGAGATACTTTGCTAAGAAGAATATGTTCCAGCTCCATCCATGTAAACATGAAGGAGGTAAAGTCTCCATCTTTCTTTAAGGCTGTGTAATATTCCTGGATGAATATTTTATGAGGAGGACCCCCCGGGCAATTCAAGCAGCATCAAAAATGCACTACTGGGACCTGATCAAACTAAAAAGCTTCTGCACAGCCAAGAACACAGTAAGTAAAGCAAGCAGACAGCCCTCAGAATAGGAGAAGATATTTGCTGGTTATGTCTCTGACAAACGTTTAATAACCAGAATCTGCAGAGAACTCAAGTGTATTAGCAAGAAAAGAACAAGTGATCCCATCTCAGGGTGGGCAAGGGACTTGAAGAGAAACTTCTCTAAAGAAGACAGGTGCACGGCCTACAGACATATGAAAAAATGCTCATCATTCTGTGTAAATTTTGAGACCTTGTTATGGTCCATTATTTCACTTCTGAGAAATTCATCCAACAGCATCCTTTCTGATTCTCCAGGGCAAGTTTCAACTTGCTCGGCTTATCAATGCTGCTGGGAGGGCGTCATTTGTTTCTGTCCATGCAGACTTTACTTTTCTTCATTTTTGTGTATCAAAAATTTCATAACAATACATATAAACTCTATTCACTCTTTAACTTAAAGGAGTATTGAGTACACAGCTAAAGAGGAGGGAGAGTTTGCACAGTGAAGAAAGACTAAGTGTGGAATAGAGGACTACAGGCAGACTGGGTGTAAATATTCAGTCCATGTGGGAGTGATCACTGGGAAGGTGTGTGGAGAGTGAGGATACAAATCCAGCGAAGCCAAGAGATGTAAGGGAGGAAGGAGGGCAGTCATTTCCCATCAGGCCATCAGAAAGAGAGTTTTTGTAGACCTTTGGGCTGGAGAGATTACCCTGTCATCCTCCAGAACCTACTGTCAGTCCTTTTATGCATCTTAGACTTGTAATATCTGCCCTACTTCTTTCGGCAAAATGTCAACACAAAATTCTACACACATTATTATAAATTCTCCAAAGAGTCCTCCCCTAACCTGCACCCTGGAATTTCTTCCTTTTTCAATCCTTGCTGCATAATTATTTCAATTAATCTTTATAAAGCTCTGTTACATTGCATGATTTGATAGGGTAAGTTGCATCTAGAACTTAAAAGCAACAGTGAACCAGGGACAAACCTAGGAAAACCAACCTAATGTCTTAAAACAATGAACACAGCCTCTAAAGATTTAAAGGCACTTTTTCCCCCCAAATGTCTTGCTTTGACTTCCTGACTAGAATACAGTGGCAGCATCATGATGGCCTCTTGTAACCTCACAGTGCTGGGCTTAAGAGATCATTCTGCTTTGGCCTCCCAAGTAGCTGGAACTGCAAGTGTGCAATGCCTGCCTGTTTTCCTATTTTTATTAGACATAGAGTGGTCTCCAATTAGCAGTCCTCCTGCTTTGGCCTCCTGGAGTGCTAGGATTATAGGTGTGAATCACCATGTCCAGCCTTAAATGTGCTTTATTTTTAAATATCCTGATTACCAATAATGATATTTCTGAAAATTACTGTTTAGGACCTGGACATTTTATATAAAAGGGCCAGTTTAAGAAATATGTAGTAAAGCAATGCTCAGAATAGAAAGAAGGAACTATAAGCTGGAAGATGTATCACTGAGTTTAAAACAACAAAAACAAGTTAACAGTTTTCAATTTGATTAAGAAACTTACTGTTGTCAACTTTTTTTGAAAGACAATGGTGGGCAATAAATGAGAACATGTTGAAGATTATATAATATGTATGTATGTAATATATATTTTATATTGTAGGATAATATCAAATAGTAATCAAAACCATATAGAAACCATATCTAAAGCCTAGCTTGTGTTACTCTCAATGTGCTAAGTGTTTTCAGTATTTGCTCATAGAAATAGTATGTTTTGCAAAAATAATACATGAATATAGTGGACATAAATTCAAGGTTAAGATTTTTCTGTACTCTATATTGATATATGATTCAAATAAAAATTCTTTTATCCATTTTTAAATAATTTATGACCAATATGTTTCTCTTGGGAATACAATACCTTTGTAATGAAATAGTCACCGCTGGAAATCAGATCTAAATTGTGGGCTCCAAGCATCTTCATTGGTTGTGTTGAGTGAAATTTAATTCTTCATTTATAAAGGTAAATCTGTTAAAATATTTGAGAGTAAATTACTACTATTTTGCTTTATATATTAATGTATAGAAGAAAACAGTTTTATATCTTTACATCTTCTTGACAGATATTTTTGTTTTGAAAGTTTTCCTTTGACAACCTTTAAACAAAACACAGGTGAATGTTACAGTTTCAAGAAATAGATTATGGGGCAGCGCCTGCAGCTCAAAGGAGTAAGGCCATCGGCCCCCTATGCTGGAGGTGGCGGGTTCAAACCCAGCCAGGGCCAAAAATTGAAAAAAAAAATAGATTATGGTTTATTAAGTTCTGAACCAAGAACACTCTACTACATTATTTACAAACAGATGTTGTCTTGTAATAACATCTTTTACCCAAAGAACTGGAGCTGAAACTTGACTCAGCCTGGAGGTATCCACTAATGATCTCATGAGTCATCTTCTCCTCCCCATTTTTTATTCCTCTATATTAAAAAGCATATAACATGTTGCCAATTATTCACTAATGATACAGTAAATGTAATGAGTTGTCTGGGCCCCCAGAATAGCATGTAAATGGTCTTCAGTCTAATGTTTGTGCATTCCAATCTCATATTCCATAATTGCTTGGAGATTTTTTTACCTTTATCATCTCTCAACTGAGTAGCAGACGAAAATTATACTACCTACTATTATTTGGATAGAAAATTTTCACCAAGCTATTTTTGAAACTATATATCACACACATATCTTAAAGAAAAATAAAATTATCTCTTAATTAACAGGTACTAATAATTCTGGGAAAAATAAACACCATTAATTAAAACAGCATATCTCAAAGCAGATAAATATTTTTGCCCTTTACACTCATCTTGTTATATGTATTTTTATAATTTTTAATTTATTTACTTTACAGTACTTATTACACTCTGAAATTATCTTGTTTATTGATTTATTATATGCATTCTTCAGTAGAATATATTTTCCATGAGCAAAGAATGCGTCTCTGTGTTATTTAGTGTTATATGTCAGTGTTTGGATTACTCCAGTTTTGTAGTAAGTTTTAAAGTCATGAATTATGAGTCTAAATTTAAACTTTTAATAAATAGTCATTTGGCATCTTTTTCTATAGACTAGTAGATTGTAAGTTCGTATTTAGGAAATATGATCAAGATGGCTGACTAGAAGCAGGTAATATGTACTTCATCAATGAAGAAGACTCAGAATAGTAAGTAGATACTCACATTTTTTAAAAGATCACCTAGGAGACAATGGTAGAATTCGCCATAGAAGTGTAGGAAGCACCAAAAGTTAGTGAGGAGAGGCTTCAAGGCAGCTTTCCTGACTGGGGCCTGTCGGAGAGCCAGGAAGGGCTTCTGGATATGGGGAAATAGAGAGAAATCCCTGGGCTTCACATTCCAAAAGGGCCTTTACAATGTTAGCTATAGGAGAACCCCTTGACTCACTCAGACCCTAATAAAGGCCTACTCTCTACCTAGAGAATAGAGAGATATTCCTATGTAACAGGAAGCCACATAGACTCCCTCAGGCTTCTGCCCTCAGAGCAGCTTGAGATGAGTGCCATTTTGAAAGCCTAGATACCAGGAATCTACAGAACATTGGATTAAAAAAAAATTAGACATAAAGCAAGAGAGAGACAGAAATATATTAATAGTGGGGTACTTCAATACCCCGCTGACAGCATTCATCAGATCATTCAGACATAAAATCAACAAAGAAATATTGGACTTAAATTGAACTTTAAACCAATACGACTCAATAGATGTTTATAGAACATTCAATATAATGACAGAATATACATCCTTTTCACTAGCAAATGGAACATTCTCTAAGATAGACCACATATTAAGCCAGAAAACAAGTCTTAACCAAATTTTAAAAATCAGAAAAGTATCAAATAACTTCTGAGACCAAAATGGAATAATACGAGATAGCAATACAAAGAGGAACTTCAGAAACTTTGAAAATACATTGATGTGTAACATTCCGATGCTGAACAATTAGGGTAAATGAAGAAACTAACAGGCAAAATGTAAAAAGGTTGGAACATATCAAATCCTGTAGTATATAGCACAAATAGTGCTAATAGGGAAGTGTGTAGCATCAAATGGCTAAATTGAAAAGGTAGAAAGGTCAGAAATTAACAATCTAATGTCACAGCTCAAGGAACTAGAAAAGTAAGAACAAACTAAACCCAAAGTTAGCAGAAATAACAAAGATCAGAGCAGAACTAAATGAAATCAAGACCAAAAATCAATACAAAGAATCAACAGAATGAAAACTTAGTTGTAAAAAATCCATTAACTAGGGTTACCAAGAAGAGAGATTATCCAAATTAACAGAATCAGAAATGAAAAAGGGCACATGGCAATTGATACCACAGAAATAGAAAAGATCATTAGACACTCTTGTGAATAACTATATATGCTCACAAACCATAAAACCTAGGGAATGGATTCCTGGAAGCATAGAACCTCCTTAGATCAAACCAGGAAGAAATGGAACTCCTGAACAGACAAATAATGTATAGTGAATTCAATCAGTAATAAAAAATCTACTGACAAGTAACAGCTACAAACTAGATGGATTCAAAGCTGAATTCTATCAAGAATACAAAGAACTAATACCAATCCTCCTGAAACTGTTTCAAAAAATCAAGATGAAGGGAATTCTTTCCAACTCATTTACAGGGCTAGTATCACTTTTGTTCCAAAAGCAGGCAGATACAACAACAACAACAACAAACCCTACAGCCAAAGTCTCTAATGAATATAGACACAAAATCATCATCAAAATACTAACAAATTGAATCAAAGATCATATCAAAAGGTAATACATGAGTAAAGTGCATTTTATACTAGAGATTCAAGGATTATTCAATACACAGAAATGAATAAATGTGATATACTGCATAAACAGTATTAAGGACAAGAACCATGTGATCATCTCAATAGACACAGAAATATCACTTGATAAATATTAGCATTACTTCATAATAAATCAGCAAGAACTAGACATTGAAGAAGTATGTCTAAAAATAATAAAGGCCATACATGAAAAACTCAGAACCAACCTTGTTCTTAACAGGAAAAGTTAGAATACTTTTCTTTAAGAACTGGAACAATGCAGTGATGCCCGCTTTCATCACTCTTATTCCGTGTAGTGCTGGAAGTTCTAGCAGAGGCAATCAGGCAAAAGAAAGAGATAAAGGACATTCAAATTGGAAAGGAAGAAAACAAGTTATGACGGTTTGCTGCTAATATGATCTTTTATCTAGAAAACTCTAAAGATTCATACGAAAGACTCCTCAGCAATAGCTCATTATAAAATCATTATAAACAAATCATTATATGCCAATAACAATCAAGCTGAGAATCAAACCAAGAACTTAATCCCATTTAAAACATTTGCAAAAGAAAAAAATCTAAGAAAGATATCTACAAGGAGACCTGGAAAACATTGATGACAGTAATTGTAGATAACACAAACAAATGGAAAAACCTCCCATATTTATGGATCAGAATAATTCATATCGTTAAAATGACCATGCTGCCTAAAACTACAGGTTCAATACAATCCTATCAAAATACCAATATTATTTTCACATATTTAGAAAAAATAATTAAAAAAAAATGTTAACATGGAACCAAAAAAGAGCGTGAATAGACAAAGCAACCTGGAAGTATCACATTGCCTGGCTTCAAATTACACAAGACTATAGTAATCAAAACAGCATGGTACTGGTATAGAAATAGACACAAAGAACAATGGACCAGAATAAGGAACCCAGAAATGAAGCCACATACTTACAACCTTCTGATCTTTGACCATGTCAACAAAAACATACACTGGAGAGAGGATAACTTCTTTAATAAACAGTGTTTGTAAAATTGGATTGTGATATGTAGAAAAATCAAGCCAAGTTCCTATCTATAACCATATACAAAACTCAACTTAGGATGGATTAAAGGCTTGAATGTAAGACCTGATACTATAAAAATACTAGAAGAAAACTTATGGAAAAGTCTTCTAATCTTGTTGATGCCAAGGACCTATTTCATGGAAGACAATATTTCCATGGACTAGGGTAGAGATTGAGGGATGATTCAAGTATATTCCATCTCCACCTCAGATCGTCAGGCATTAGATTCTCATAGGGAGCACATTGCCTACATTCCCTCACATAAATACAGATGAAGCGCATACCTACATGGTGAAAATTCTGTGTGCATTGGTGTCCTTGTGGTGTGTAATGTAATACAATGACGTGCTTCTGAGCATCTTATCCCAACCCCACATTCAAGTCAGCACTTTGAAAACAACCATGGTAAAAATATTGGCACCACAGACATCTAAAACTGCTACACATAAGGCTTTTTAGCTTACCACAGTTCTACTTGCTGTTTTCGACTCCCAGAGCCAGTTCTTATAATTTCTGAACTTATTTTATACATATAATATTGCCTGTCAAATACTTGAAATGCTACCCTTTTTTGCTTATTAGCTGAGTGGATTATTTAGTTTCTTGAAACCAGAAAAACCTGAATAAGACAAATATAATTATAAAAAAAACCAACAACGTTCTTTGGTGTCTGCACTTTTCCTTTTCTCTCTTTCATTTATAATGGATGTTTTTCATATTGTATTTGTGTGACCACAAAAACAGTGAATTTCCACTAAACTGGGAAGGCAGGATTAGATTTGCTCTGTCTGCTCCTTACCTTTCTCCAATCTATCTCTGTCTCCATGAGATCATTTTCTTTTCACTACCACATATGACTGAGAACATGTAAAATTTATCCTGTGCCTGGCTTGGTTCATTCAACAAAATAGCCTCAGGTTTCTTCTATATTGCTTCACGTGGCAAGATTCCATTCTTTTTGCTGGCTAAATAGTAGTCTACTGTGTTTATACACCAAGTTTTCTTTATCCATTCATCCACTGACAGAAGCTTAGGTTGATTCCATACCTTGGCTATTATGAATAGGGCTGCAATACCAATGGGATTGTAGGTAATTAGCTTTTAAAAATAATTCAGGTCTTACTTTCAATTTCACTTTCTCCATGAGGCTTCCTCTAAACAGTGCCACTTAGTCAATTTAAACTATATTTATTTCACCATGCATATTTATGTATTATTTTATTTATTTGTTTTTCATCTGTCTTCTCAGCCAACCTCTGACACCTCCACCCTACTTAATGTCATCTTCATAAGGACAATGAAGTCCCTTTGCTGGTTTGCAGTTATAGCCTCTGCATCTAGGATAGCACATGGAATATAGTAACTTGTCACCAATTATTTCTTAAGTGAATAAAAAAAATTCAAGCATGTCACATTGGAGGTCCTAGAGAGAGAGAAAATGAATTTGACTCAGTTCAGTGCCCACTATGTTTGTGGAAATTAATCTCAATGAACATGCCAGATAATTAATCCCTTTGCCAAAATGTTAAGAGAGAAACTAGAAGATAGAGTAGAGATACAAACTGATCTATTAATAAATGACCCAGAGATAATGTTTTTCAACATGGAATGTAGTTAAGAAATTGCAGTTATGATGTCATTTATTTATCCAAGATTTTCAAAGAAGTTTTATTTATTTTACCCTGAACTAAGTCATTGCTACTCCTCTCTTTTACTATGCATGAACATCTGGGAACAATATAAATCAGAGATAGTGCATGAGTGCTTATGGTTTGGTATTTCTCATGATGAATAATCTATTGTTACTTTATGTACACACTTAAGCAATGACGAAATGTGATTACAACACAATAATGTTCCAAAAATATGTCATGAATAACATATGCTTTTTCATGTCATCAGCACATTTTTACTGAGCTGGCCAGACAGCAAAAAGATGTGTATGCTAAAATGTGTTCTAATATTCTGTTTTCAGAATATTTTTGTGAAAACACATTGACCCAGTGTTTTCCAGCTGATGTGTCACAAAACTCAAGTGGACAGGCATGTCACTGATGGCTGAACACCAACTCCTACTTCTGTCTAGAGTTTATAATTAATCATCAGGCCTAAGAAAGGGAGGTGAAAAACTAATATTAAATAATTGCTAACACATAGAGAGTGGTTACTTTGTATTTTATATACATCCAGTCTCAACAACAACCATACAGGGTGGTTCCTGTGTCTCATTATAGAGATAGCAGCACAGTATGGATTCAATATATGTTATATTATGGAAATCCTCACAACTCTATAAAAGAGGGTGACTGGTGGGCCCACACCTACAGTGCATCTTGCAAGGGTACATGTGAAACTTACTAAATGTAGACTATAAATGTCTTAACACAATAACTAAGAAAATGCCATGAAGGCTAGGTTAACCAGTTGGATGAAAATATTTCAAATAGTATATAAAATCAGCACATTTTACCCCATGACTGCATTAATGTACATAGCTATAATTTAGTAAAAATAAATAAATTAAAAATAACAGTAGATACTATTCTCACTTAGTAGATAAGGAAACCTATGTTTAAGAATGGCAAAGAGCTTTTCCAAATATATATAACTTGTTTGTGGGAAAAAATGAAGATTACTATTTATATTTGTCTGACTCCAAATTCTAAGATCTACTATACTCTGAGGCTTTTCAGAAAAATGTTTAAGAAAGAGATTTTAGAATTTCTACTCCAAAGGCATTGATTGGTTCCATTGGCTTCTCCAATGCTGTCCACTTTGCTTCCTCTCTGTAACTCTCCACTCTTAATCTCCTATTATGGACAATTAATGATCTAGGTCAAGGCACCTTCCTTCTCTATCATTATTACTCAGACAAATTAGTTCCTCCCTTTTCCAGTCCCAATCTATTACTGTCCATGTCTCTATTATTTATGATGCCTATCTTTAAGCTTTCCCATTGCTTAATCCTTTTCATGGTGTAGCTAAAAATCCAGTTTTTCTCGTACTAGTCCAAGAAAACTGGTACTGCAGTTTACTAGGGCTGTTGCCAAAAATTATTAAAAACCAAAAGATTTAAATGAGCTTAATGATTTCAAAGTTAAAGAAGCAGAATTCTGAAATAAAGATGAGAACAGGATTGGTTCCTGCTGGAGCCTCTGCAAGAGAATCTGTCCCATCCCTCTGTCTAGCTTCTGGTGGTGGCAGCATCCTGGGCGTTCCTTGGCTGGAAGATCCATCACTCTAATTTCTGTCTCCACACAGTGTTCTCCACTCTGTGTCTCCACATGTGCTCTCCTCTTTTTATAAGGACACCAGTCATTGTATTTTGGGCTCTCCTAATCCAGTATGACTTCAATTTAATTTAACTAATGGCATCTGCAAAGATCTTATTTCAAAACAAGGTCATATTCTGAGGCTTCTTTTAGACACTATTGTCAAAGGACACCATTTGACCCACTCACTCTTTGGCTTGGAAGAAGTTCTCATAAAGCCTTTACTTTTCTAATGCTCTTAGTCAATGGGCAAAATGCAGGGCTCAAATTACTTTTTGATCCAAACTATTATTGATAGATCATGACTTTTTTATATAAAGCTAATGGCTTTTCTTTTGATTTTTCTGCCTCATAACACTACCCATTCACAACGGAGTCCTCCGCCAACAGCGCAGATATTTTCCCATCTTTATCAGTGTCTTGGTCACCATATTCATAATCTGTATTTATTTTTCATAATCTTTATTTTATGCTCATTTTTTGTCATTAAGAACAGGATGTGGATTCCAAAGTTATTTAATGTTCCTGAATCCACGAATCTCCATTTGTGCTGTGCGTTAGTTAATTTGTCTGCAGGCTCTGCTTTACACCTTGATGGAGCATTTGCCAGGATGAAACTCAAAATTCTGGGTTGCATCCTCCACCTGCTTACCTTTCATATGTCTTCATTCTTACTGCCCGGCTATAATCCATAGTGTGGCCTCTAATTTTCCTCCAGTGGTTCAGCCCTCTTATTTATTTATTTTGACACAGTTACCTCTTTATTATTCTGAAGTCTGTCTCAAGAAACATTCTATTTTTTCTACCTACAAGAGCTTGCTTAAGCATTTAACTTATTGAAGAAACCATGGAGGTAGAAGGATAAACTATCACAGGAACAAAATGTCAAATTGAATTAAATGGCAACTACTGTCCATTTTATCTCTAATTCTTCTAACCTTCTGGTTAATCCCTCTGAGCCTGATCAAAAGAAAGGAATCTAATTGTTTTATACAGCTTCTGTATTTCCAAAATAAATTTATTTCCAAAATTATTTATACTTCCAAGAAGTAGAAATTTACTTTCTAGGAATGAAAATAGAAGCTTGCAGAAAGAAGCTTTAATAGCACCAACATAACTTCCAAAGTGTGTGTGTGTTTCTCTGTGTATATATCTGTATCAGACATGTATAAGACAATGATTAATAAAATGTATCCCTTCTATGAACGTGTCATAACTTCTGACAACATTAGTAAATTTCTAGAGGCCTAGTTATTCTTAACACAGGTAGCTGACTCTAACCTTATAATATAATTGATTTTTATCAAGATTTTCTGAATAATATAATATCTAATAAAATGTAGCTTAAAAGTTTTAATGTTCAAATTTCAGTCCCCTTAACTCATGTCCTTTTATCGATTTTCAGAATAAACCAACGTTTTCTTGACGCCTGGTTCATTATCAACACTGATTTATACAACAATATTGCATGTGTTAGAGTATTTACAACAACAATAATAGTATTAGTTGTAATAAAAACAGAAGTAACAATAATAATAAAATAATTTATTAATATATTTTTCAGGCATGTACTAAGATTTTTATAAGTTGCTAAATTTGCATCAAACTTACATTATGGAATGGTTAGAGCAGCACTATGGAATTGTGATGGCTTGAGATAGTCGCTGAAGTAATTGAAGAAAGCAAGTAAAATTTTAGCAAGAAAAGGAAGAATGTATTTTAATGACTTGGATAGCAAGCTGGGGTTACTGCAGAGAGTGCTGTGCTTAGATCTTTTACACAATTTTGGAGGAGTATCAGTTCAGTTGCTTCTTACAAGTTTCCTTACGTCCTGATCAGGCTGTTCCCAAAACAACTCAAGTCAGTACAATGTAAGCTACATCTTTCCATCTGTGTCAGTAAATCCCTGGAACATCGATCCACCTCCATCTCAAGGCTACCCACTTGCAAGGTCTCGATTTACCCCATCCTCCTGACATGACAACATGACAACTTAGGCCAGCCTGACTGAATCCAGTCCAAAATAGCCTACCTTTATCCACACCCTGCCCTGCTCATGTCTAACTAACTGCCTAGTGTAACAGAGCGGCTAGGACTTCCTCCATTGTACAAATAACGAAATACATACAGGACGTTAATGGCTCAAGATCACTAATCATTTACGAGCTGAGATTTGAAGTCTGGTTTACTTGACTAAACTTGACTACTTGAGGGCTCTGAATCATGACACTTCACTCGAACCTAAGTCTGTACTGAGCTTCAGTTTATAAGGGCAGTGTTAAAATGAGCGTCATGTCATTTCTCTGTAAGTCATAACTCAGGGTGGTAGTGTGATCCTCAAATCAACCTGAAGAGAACAAAAACTTCTTGAAGCAGTCTGCTCTAGAAACAGTCTTACATATGTTCCTGTGAATATTCTGTTTTTGCCACACACAGACACACACACACACACACAAATCAAACTCACTTCTTTATCATTCATCAGACTATTGAGATGACAAACCTCTAAGGTTATCTTATTCCCACACTTCTTCTTTGAAAATTTAAATTTAAGCCAGGTGTAGTGTTATGAATCGTTGCCAATCACAACATGTGATACTTGGACGCTTCTGTACTGAGTCCCCTGAGGGGCACAGGCTTAGATGCCAGATTGGATCACATGCTGCTTCAAAGGAAGACAAGCCCAGCAGGGTGGCATGATTGGGGTGATCTGCCTTGGTTCACATCAGAGCTTTTCATGGAAAACCGTGATTTTATATAAATTAAACCTCTTTAAGATCACTGGTTTTCTCATTTGTGAAATCTAATCTGATTCTCAAATCTAATATTACCTTGCAGACTTTTTGTGTAATTAGTAATAACAGAGCTAGGCATTTAACACTCTTCTTTATATAAAATATTTCTCTTCTCACCTCTATTTGTGCAATAACAGAGGACAGTCTTTTTATAAAAAGATTCCATTTTTCCTTTTAGCAAAGTATCTCAAGAATGGAAGAAAAAGTATCCAATGTACTCAGTCTTACTATGAAACCAGTTTATAGCTTTCTTATGAAAGCTATAACCCAATTATAGCCCAAGAAGGGGAAAGGGGAGAAGGAGGGGAAGAGAAAGGGGGAGAATGGGTGGAGGGAGAGTAATTGGTGGGACCACACCTATGGTGCATCTTACAAGGGTACATGTGAAATTTACTAGGTGTAGAATATAAATGTCTTAACACAATAACTAAGAAAATGCCATGAAGGCTATGTGGACCAGTTTGATGAAAACATTTCAAACTGTATATAAGACCAGCATATTGTACCCCATGATTGCCTTAATGTACACAGCTATGATTTAATAATTAAAAAAGAACATTGCACCCAATCTATGTTATAGAACATCTTAGAAGGCATTCTGTCTAATTTGCCTCTTATGCCACTACTTGAGGTAGAATAATATAAAGATTTGATATCTGAAAATAGGGCGGCGCCTGCGGCTTAAAGGAGTAGGGCGCCAGCCCCATATGCCGGAGGTGGTGGGTTCAAACCCAGCCCTGAACAGAAACTGCCAAAAAACCAAACAAACAAACAAAAAACTAGACCTCATAAAACACACATTTATTTATTATTTGATTAATGCCTAACCAATGCCATTAAACTCTAAATCTCCTAGTAAAAGCTAGAGAAGTGACCTCGATTAATTTAGATGTATGCATTTTAGAAAGAGGCCCTTTCAAAGTTAAGTGCCAGTAAGTCTAAATATTTTTAACATGAGAAAAAAATGTTTATGAATAAAAGTGAATAAAGTATAAAATACTATGTTGCAAATTATGTACAAGTAAGAATTGTCAGCTTGGCACCTGTAACTCAGCAGCGAGGGCCCGGAACACATACACCAGGGCTGGCGGTTCAAACCCAGCCTGGGCCTGCCAAACAACAATGACTACAACAACAACAAAAATAGTCAGGTGTTGTGGCAGGCACCTGTCGTCCTAGCTACTTGGGAGGCTGAGGCAAGACAATTGCATAAGCCGAAGAGTTGGAGGTTGTTGTGAGCTATGACACCATAGCACTCTACCGAGGGGACATAGTGAGACTCAGAAAAAAAAAAAAAAAAAGAATTGTCACCATACTCCTAAAAAGATTTGGCTTGAAAAACGTGTCCAGTTTTCTTCCCAAATTCTGTCCATCTCAAGGATGAGTTGCCTTAAAAGGTCATATACCTGTTTCACGCTCTGAAAATTTGTGTCAAAACCCCCATCCTTCTTTGTAATCACTTTACAAATATAAAATTATTTTCCTCTTACATAAATAAAATATTTTTCCACAGGATTATCTCAAGTTTTTTGTTTGAATTTCGTGCCTGATAAAAGTTAATTGATGAAAATTCTTTCTAAAAAAAAAAAAAAATCTATAATTTTTCAATTATTATTTGTCAAATTTTTTTGTATAAAATTTAATTATCAGGGTATATCCAACTTTGAACAGATTTTTAGTAAAATATTTTTTAGAAGAAGTAATTTTCATGTATAATTTAACACCCACTTACCTCTCAAAAAAGAATCAAAGCCATTTAGCCCGCTCATCTCCAGTATGACTAATTAGTTTAACATTATGCTTCAGGTTTTCCTTTAAATGACTCTGGAAAAGACCTTAATTGTGCATTTTCCATCCAACTGAACTGTAAAAACAATGTGAGCCTGGCAGTGAGTATAATAAAATCGTTTTGTTGATAATCTGACCTCACTACTGATAAGAAAGAGGAAGTGTTGGTTCTTTTTCTTTTCTGTTACCAGAGCTACAATTATATTTTTAAAAATAATTTCTTAAAAAGGTACAAAGCTTTTATTGCTTAACTTTTTTGAAAGTTATTGCTTAACTTTTTTAATTGTGGGCTTAGACCCTGAGAAATTGTCAGATGCTACATACCAAATTTTTCCAGGAAGAGCAAAGACAGGGATCATTGAACCACCGTTCTTCCTTCCCAGAATGAAGAACGGGTCTTAGGAGCTTTTTCCCAGAGGGACCCCAATAGAGAGTAGGCACAGGTGGCCAGAGTAACTGATTTCTTATCAAACCGTACCCTGGTGATTTTTGATCCCTTCTAAGAGTCTCCTAAAGCAGTCTGTCTGTGGAGAGCAACCTTTCGGATTAAAGGAGGTTCTATTCCTTTGTAATTTGCAAGCCCAGACCTAGTAGTTATTCTGCTTTCAGAGTGATTAGTAGTAGAATTAGACCTTTCCTCTCATAGCTCCTCCTTCCCTACAATATAAAATAGATAGAAGAGACCCCTGGTGATTGAAAGGTAGGGGCAAGCCCTGAGTCCTCAGCCTACCTGCAGTGGCTGCTGACTCCCTCACTGTCGGCCTGACTACCTCTGGGGAGCCCAAGGGCGCTGAGTGGCGTAGTTTGGAAATCACTGAGCCTGTTTCTCTGTCTCCTTCTATTCCCTGTCTTGTTTCCTTCTTGGAATTTATTTCAGAACCAGATAAGCAATTCATTCTCCTTTTCCGGGGAGTGTTCTTTTAAAAGAATGAAGTTGGTAGCTACATATAAAGGAGCACATTTCTTTCTTTTTTTGAGACAGAGCCTCAAGCTATCCCCCTGGGTAGAGTGCTATGGCTTCACTGCTTACAGCAACTTCCAACTCCTGGGCTCAAGCGAGTCTCCTGCCTCAGCCTCCCAAGTAGCTGGGACTACAGGCGCCCGCCACAACGCCCGGCTATTTTTTGGTTGCAGCCATTATTGTTGTTTGGCGGGTCCGGGCTGGGTTTGAACCCGCCACCTTAGGTGTATGTAGCTGGTGCCTTAGCCTGTTGAGCCACAGGCGCCGAGACAAGGAACACATTTCAATATTGAATCGATTTAATGGGAATTTTAGATTCCTTTTCCCTTTTCTTGAGGTTTCTCTATCATTACTTTACCTTAAAAGTAACATCCCTGTTCTAGGACAGGTTATAGTTGATAAAATCATTTAGAAAAACTCACAACATTTTCACTTTGAAAGCAGGACACATTTTTCTATTCTATTTAGTCCCATACGTTTGGCATAGAGAGAACCGTAAAACAAAATGCCCTGTCTGGTTTCTTCTGATTAGCTGCTCACTTCGGTTTAGATGTTTTGAGTTCCTCTTGCTGCTGGGGGAGGGGAGGAGAGCACTGATGTTTGCTACTGGAACGTCACAATGGGGGAGGGGTTGTTTGCGGCAAGCCCTCTGCTGACCAGTCCTGAAATACCTTTAGTGTGGGATCAGACGTGCACATTGCCCTTGGGAAGGTTTGCTCAGAAATGCTCATGGGTTCTACTAATTTGGATTATATATATAATGCTAAGCTTAGTTCTTTATTTTCCTTGTATGTCTTGAATACATCAAAAGCCTTGGTGGCATATCAGCTGTTACCCTTCATGCACATATAATCAATCTGGTGTGAATCATGCAAGGCAGAAACACATGTCCGCAAATGCAGCTAACCGTAATCTCTATAGGGAAATACATATTTAAGAATATTCACCACAGGGCGGTGCCTGTGGCTCAAAGGAGTAGGGCGCTGGCCCCAAATGCAGGTGGTCGAACCCAGCCCTGGCAAAAAAAAAAAAAAAAAAAAAAAAAAAGAATATTCACCATAGAGTTTCTGTGTTCAAATGTTGGGGAAAATCGTTGATCTTCTCTGGGCTTACTTTCTTCATCTCTCAAAAGACAGACAATGATACCTACTCACGAGAATTACTAGATAGTTACAAATGAAATATATGCCATTCAGTTAGTATTCTGCTGGTGCATACTAAAGGTTCAGTAATTGCTTACTAATAGTATTACAAATAAGCATGAAAAATATTGGGTGGTATGAAGGCCGGAGAACAAGAGGTGTTATCTGAGAAGTTTCTGAAGAGGCTAACACAGCCAGGACTAAATACTGATGCATAATTATCCTAAACGTAAGAAACTCTGGATGCCCTCTGTCTGGGTGTGTTCGTTTCTCATCTATGCTTAGATGCAAGGAGGTAATACTTTGGGTTAGCTCACAATACAGAAGGGAAAAGTAATCTAATGCTATTAAACTCTGAAGATTGAGATTACAGAGAAATGTGTATTAGTTCTCAAGCATACGAAAAAGAAATTGTATTTCACTTCATCTTTTATATAGGAGCTTGATAGCTTAAGTTTGAAGTTTCATTTAAGTGAAAACATTGCTGAATTACTTATCCTTGCTAAGACTCTGTTAAAAGGAGAGGTGTGAAATCAGTCACTGTCTGTACATTGGGGTTTGATATTTTATCACACCTCGCTTGCCTTCATAGTATCTTTTTCTTATGTCTCATGTCATTACCTTCAGAGAAAGATCAACTGACCATCTAATGACTTAAAAATTATGTCTTGGATAAATTGAGTCTATTGCTCAAAATACACGTTGCTAATTTTTTTTTTTGATTTCATAATTTACTTTTGTATATTTTAATTTTACATTAGAATGTTTTAAAATTCATTTTTATTTCAAATTAATATGAGGGTGCAAAGTTTTAGGTTACATTGTTCTCAATTCCAGGGTGAAGTTCCATTTGTAAAAGAGCCCCTTACCCAGGGGGCATGTTATACACCCAAATTGTTTAAACCTTAATCCTTTTATTTCATTGTCTGTACAGGAGAGAACGGCTTGCTGTAGCCTGTGAACCAACAAAATTCCATAGTCTACCCATGCCCAGAGCCCCATCCCGACCTCATTATTAATAACCAATGTGGTTGTGATTCAAGGATTATCCCCATGCCTATGGAGGCCTACACACCCTCTCAGGCCTAGTTCTACCAAAGTTCCCCACGGTTCCATTTATAGTACAAACTCAGCAGTCTTTCAATGGGTAAATGAACAAAGTACGGACCTCCTGGGCCTGCACTCCTGTCTCATAGCCTACTGAACAGCCCAGTGCCCAATATTGGTGTGTAAGAAATAACCCCAATGTTTAGCAGAATAAAACAATCACTATCTTATATTCTTTGGTTCAGAAATTCAGTCAAGGCTCAGTAGTGATAATTTGTCTCTTTTTCACAATGTCTCAAACCTTATTTGAAATGATTTTAATTGTCGAGGGGACTGGAGATATCTTCAACTACTTGCAGCCATTTTCTATCCACATCTCTAGTATTTGAAATGGGATGACTTAAAGCTGGGTTCTACTTGTATTGTTAACCTGAGCTAATGTGGTCTAACCTGAGCTAACATACCAAAAATACAAGGGAGAGCTGCTTGTCCTTTATGGCTTAGCCTGGGAAGCAATATTGCATCATTTTCTCCATCTCTATTGGTTAAAACAGATACAAGCCTGCAGGGACAGAAAGCATCTCTTACTAAGAAAAATATCAACTAATTTGTAGACTCTCCCTTTTCATTGCACAGTCTATATTCTGGCCACAACTGTTTATTTCTTTTCTTGTGAAAAATGCATTCAAAATCTCCACAGATCCATCAAAAACTTCAGTCCACTTTGGTATCAAGCTCAGACTTGAGGTCTAGAATCTCAGCTTAAATCAGATCAGGGAGCAGATTAAGCACCTCGGGATTAATTCCTCAGGTACTTTTTTCTTTTTTAGGGGGTCAATCTGAAGCTATTAGCCTACTTTACAAACACTCAATAAAGGTGGATGAACAGGCATAGTATATCTGCAGTAGCAACTTTCATTAAAAAGAAGGTAGGAGAGGGACACTTAGCAAACATGGACCCATGGAATGTCCCAAATCCAGTCAGATACTTGTCATTTCCTTGATTATGGCCCCTGTGAGGTTCTCTAGGACTGATTTTCCTTAGACCGTGGCTAGAACTCCTGAGAGCTTCTCTCTTCTAAGTCATTATTATTTCTTTGTCCTTGTTTTTTACTGGGTAGCTTTCTTAATTTGCTCCTGACCATAGACGTTTGAAAGCCCATAGTTCCCTTTTCATTTTGTACTCTCTGACCTTCTCTGTCCAAGATGGCACAGAATTCTTTCACAGATTCTGTGGGCCTCAGTAGGCATTGAGTTGTAATCCACTATATTAGAAAAAAATAACTCCCCCAGATCTCTTTGAAATAAATTATTCTTTACGTTTGGTTTCCTGTAGAGCTGCAGTAGGACAATCCTCCTTGTAATTTTTGGAAGCTTCGCTATTTAACAGAAAGAATCTGTCTATGCACATCATAAATATCCTGTAAAGCCTTTGGCTGCCTGAGTGGACACTTGATGCTCCATAGAAAACCATCTTGAAATCTTAACAAAGGCTTTTTCATTGTATTCTTGACTCAGTCTTTACCCTGAGACCAAGATGGATCTTTTTTACATTATGAAAATAGTTTTTGTTTTGAACCTAGTAACATCTTTTTTACATTTTCTTTAACTCCTGCTTGAAAATTGAAGTTCACTGCTGTATCTATACAATAGAACAAGTTGACCACTCAAGCGACTGTAACAAACTGGTCAATATATAGAGGTGGTCAGCATAAGGAACTAGGCCTACTGTACTGATATGTACATGTCGTACATGTCTGATCTATTAGGTCAGCTTAAAGAGGCAGTCAACTATGGAGATCCTGGTGTGTATGTGTATTGACACTGGGATTAGAGGAGGGATATCTTTTTTAAACTCTGAAAGTAAATTTTAACTAAAGTTGATAAATCAAGAAAAAGAAATATAAGCTCATTTTCTGGTATTGAAGGAATACCACCAGAATTAATAACACTAATAATAGGCAAACAATCTCAACAACTAGAATGTTTAGAAGAGCTTACTTGGGAGACAGAAAGAAGAAAATTAGAAACCATTGCATATATTTTTCTGTATTATTTGATTTAATAATAACATGTGCAAGTTTTTTTTTTATTGAAGTGCCTTTTTGACATCCCCAATTGGATCTCTCAAATAAGCCTTAATTAATAAAAAATAAAAAAATCAACACTGAATTATGTCTTTTTCCTGCTGTCTTCCAGGTCAGTTTATGGTACTGCTCCATACATCTAGTCACCCTAGACATTTCTTCCTCATGCCTTGTGGCCTATTTCTAACCCCTATTACCTTTTCTTTCTTAAGTGACCCTTCAGTATATATGCTTCTCTTATTCTCAATGGTTGCCTTTATGCTACACTATCTTTTTTCTACATTATTGAATTACATCTCAGTGGAATTCTCTCAATTCATTCGGAGCTTTTTTCTTTAGAGTTTGAGTGATCTTTCTAAACCGCTATGTGTTCATGTTTATTATTCTTGCTTTCAACACATGAATGGCTTTCAATTGCTCCTAGAATACAGAACTCCAATTTACAGTGGACAAAATGTGGAAACAACTTAAATGCCCAACAACCCAGGAATGGATTAACAAGCTATAGTATATGTATACCATGGAATACTCTTCAGCCATTTAAAAAGAGGGAGATGTTACATCTTTTGTATTAACCTGGATGGAGGTGGAACACATTCTTCTCAGTAAAGCATGTTACTAAGAATGGAGAAATAAGAATCCAACATACTCAATTCCCTCAAGGCCCTCCTCTGCCTTGTGTAACTACCCTTACCTGCCACCTACCCTTACCTTATTCAATCTTAGTCATTGTTCAGATCTTGGCTTAAGGGAAGTTAACTCTGCCATACCCATCTCAATCATGTTTCTTTCTTATATGCTCTTAAGAAGCCATATTAATTTTAATTAAAATAATTCTAGTTCTCTCTTTTTTATTAATTTGCTTTTATCCCCTATCCAATATCCAGCATCTCTCGTTGAATGAGAAAGTGATAAAAACAGTTTTTGTTCCCCTTACAAGTTCAACAATTAATACAGTACCTGACCAATTGTATAAAATCTAAGTCACTTGTTATGAATGAATACATGGTTCACCGGTCACTTACTCAAGCAAACGTTCTCATTCTTTCTATCAATATTTCTCCAAGTTACATTTCTCTGGTCTAAACTCTTGGTACTCTATAACTTGTTCTATTTCTGTTTCTACTCCTAATTGCTACCATGCAGTTTCATAAGAAGCTAAGAGAGTGTATTCCTTTATGTGTAAATGTTCTGTACCTTGGAATGCCTTTGGTGCTTGAGATTTGCTGGCCTCCTGCTGATTTAAAAAGAAGAAATAATTTCTTCCACATTTAGTGCTGATTGTAATTTTTCCCTCTTTTCTCAAATGTTCTTGTTCCTTATGATTTCTGTGTTATTTATCCCTCACATTACCCCTCTATTTATCTCTTGTAGATATATTTAACCAGTTATACCAGTTTTTAATATTTAAATTTTGCAAATAATTATATATAGGTTACTATGTTTCTGGGAAGATGAACTTTCATGTTCACTGGTAACCCATGGTTGGTGTCACTGTCAAAAGCAAGAATATTATGTTCTATGAACTAAGACGGTATGACTTTTAAAATTCTGAAATAAATAAAGCACAAGGCTAACAACAGAATAGGTAATTAATGATGATTTGAGTAATGAAAAATTAAATATTGTTCAAAGAGGAAAATCAAATATGTGCCAGTCTCTGTTTTATCTGTAAGTTTGTGGTTTTAGTGTTTGGAAGTGTTATGGTACAGGATACTCTCAGCCACCTGAACAAAAGGTGGAGGAAGGGTTTATGAGCTTATAAAAGGAGGCTTTCTATTTTCAGGTAGAAACAGAAAAATGAACAAACAAAAACCACTGAGTTATAATGAGATTTTTTTTATTACCCAAGATAGTAATATAAACTTGAAGTATCTTTTATTTGAAAATATATTCTTCCCAACTGCTCCATATTGCTGCCCTACACTGTGGTTAGTTCAGGAAAAATGCAGTCTCAGGATTTTCTGTTACCAATTGGCAATCAGTCTTTCTAATTCTGAGACCAACTATTTTATGCATTAATTTGATTAGGTAAAATTGTTCCCAGGAGAACTATAGAAAATAAGAAATAACTTATTTTGTGACAAGATTTTTTTCTATATTTCAAATTGAATTCATGACAGAGGAAATGGCAAAGTTTCCCTAGTCTGACAGGTAGGTATTTTGACATGAATAGATGAAAAAGATCAAAGAGATGGAGATAAATTTCCACTTTATTCTGACTTCTCCATCAAAGTACGGTAGAGTTTGACAAAGCTCTATTCTTTCACTAACTCCCACGTTCCATAAATTTGAACTGAGAATTTTCAATAAACATCAGTGAAGATGCAACGTTCCTCTTGGTTTTTCTTGCATAAATGATCCAAGGTCGCATTTTCTAAGCAAAGGAATTTTATAATCCAGCTATAAATTGAGAGGCTATTACATTGTGGAGACAGTTCCAGTAAGACTGCGAGGACCTATGATGTGTATTCTTTTTAATTCTCAAGAGACCCCAAGTACTTACTCTATAGACAGTTTTCATTCTTTGAAATGCTATCGAAAGTTACATTTTTGTGACAAATGCTCAGTGTTGTTTATCTATATGATGCTTCTTTATTGCTTTTTTTTGGAAGATGCTAAGATAAAACAGCCTAAAGGTTAATATATAATCTTAGATTGTAGTATAGTTTGAATATTGACATTAATGCTATATTTGAAGTATACCAGTGTCATCTCTAGCTATACGTAAAATAACACATTTTATTGGTGGCTAAATGTGACTGAGTTTATGACTGATCTAAGAAAAATGTCCTATATTTGGGCTACTAGTTAAGAATAAAATAAGGAGAGTTTTAGAGTATATTATTTTCATCCATTGGACCAAAACTGTGAGCTAATACATAACATAATACATAATTCAACAATTTCATTCATTCTGAAGCATCAAAATCCATGTAACTTAAAACAAAGGAGAACTTCCTCCTTAAACCATTTGAACTGATCCCTTCTGGCATTTACATTTCATTGTCTGAGAGCTATCAAATTTCTTCTGGCAGGTATAAATAATTTTAACTCTTTAATGAAGATAATAAATATTTATTCAGTATTTACTATAATGTATCTTAGATATTGTACTAGGTACTCTTGATTCAAAAGGAAATTAAATATTGTCTCTGATGTTAAAGAATTTATTACAAAAGAAAGACATGCACAGATGGTTCCCGACTTAGGATGGTTCCGCCTACCATTTTTCAGCCTTAGGGAATTTTTATCAGTATATAACCCCATCCTAAGGCCAGGGGCATTTATGATACATATTTATCATACATATGTATGACATATGTAAATGGAACTCTTTTGGACTACAGAGGGGATACTAATCATATTCTGTCTGGTGGACACGTGAAAGGCATAATGGAAACAGATGTCAAAGTGACATTACTAGAAGGGAGCAGTGAGCCAAGGCAAGTGGCCAGCTTCTTGAAGCTGGAAAAGGTAGGCAATGGATTCTCACTTAGAACTTCCGCAAGGAACCAGACCTTGACTTTAGTGCAACGATATAAATTATATATTTGTGTTGTTTGAAGCTGCTATGTTTGTGGTGATTTGTTTGAGCGGTGATAGGAAGATAATATGTATATTCACAATAGATGGTGGTATAGTTTTATAGGGTTGTTTGTAAGCATCTCCCAGGAAGTGAGCCATGTATAGTTTAAAAATTTGTTTGACCAAAAATCACACTACAATAGATATCTGTACCAGAATGTTCATCACAGCCCAATTCACAATTGCTAGGTCATGGAAGAAGCCCAAGTGCCCATCGACCCATGAATGGATCAATAAATTGTGGCATATGTATACCATGGAATACTATGCAGCCTTAAAGAAAGATGGAGACTTTACCTCCTTCATGTTTACATGGATGGAGCTGGAAAATGTTCTTCTTAGTAAATCTCAAGAATGGAAGAAAAAATATCCAATGTACTCAGCCCTATTATGAAACTAATTGTTAACTATCATAGGAAAAGCTATAATCCAAATGGAGTCCAAGAATACAGGGAAAGGGGAGAGGGAGGGGAGTGGAGGGGGGAGGATGGGTGAAGGGAGGGTGATTGCAGGATCATGCCTATGATTTATCCTATAAGGGTACATGTGAATCTTTCTAAATGTCGAATATAAATGTCTTAACATAACAATTATGAGAATGACATGATGGCTATGTTGGCCAATTGGATGAAAGTATTTCAAATTGTATATGGGAATAACACACTGTATCCCATGATAGAATTAATGTGCACAAATATGATTTAATAAAAAAAAATTGTTTGAGCCATTCTTCTGTTTGCCTTAAGGCGTCTCCCTCCTACTCACAGTGGGGGTCCTGCTCCAGGGACAGGGTCCTTTAAGACCCGTGGAACTGGCAGCAATCTACCGGGGAAAAGTAAAGTTAAAAGTGGTGAGAGATAAAGAAACAAAACACAGAATAGAGTTTTCAAAGGTGGATACAGGGGTCCATCCTAAGCTTATGGGGCATCAGCAAATGGCCCTGAGTCTTTGTTCTACCCAGCTTTTATTGAAAGCTACTTTCTTATGTAGTGGAGGGGAGTAAGCTGAGGAAGGAAGTAAAAAAAAAAGTCATCATTTTTTATAAGTAAGCCTATTAGTTCTTATTCTGCCTATAATCATTAACTTTAAGGGTCTGAGCAGCCTTGAGTAATCTGGAACTTGAGCCTTGTGTGGTGGCGGCCCCCCTGTTCGTGGTCATACACACAGATTCATTGGTGGGGGGTTAGACCCTTCTTAGTTTCTCTGTGGAGCAGACATGATGGCATTAGTTCTACTCTGAAGAATTAGTGGAAAAGAAGAATTTTCTTCTTATTTCTACCCAAAGGCATTTCTCTCTATGATTAGGGACAAGCCCTCCTGCCCATATCTTAGGGCTCAAGCTGTTCCCTTGATCTCTGCCCTGGCCATTATACAAATTCTCACCATGGGTATTTGCTTTAACTGTTGACTGTGCAGGAGTTGACCTGGTTAATGTTTCATTCCAGGCCTGGTGTGCAGTTTCCACCATGGACATTTTCCTTCAGCATGCTTCCAGATCACAGGAGGGGTGTTTGTAAGATGTACCCCTTACAGGCCAGGGTTCCAGCCAAAGCAGGAACTGCCCAGAACTCCTGCCTAGGAGTAAGCTAGCTAAACGGTTTTGATTCTGCCTTGCTCAACTTATTTCTCTGTGTTCCCCCTTTCTAGGGGTGTTTTCCCTTGCCAAGAATGGGGTTTCGGTCCCATTCTCCCTTCACTTACTCTTCCGCCTCTATTTCTCATGGACTCATTGGTATAAGTACTAGAACCTTACAAAAAAAGATTACCTTGAAATGGAAACAGAGCAAAAGCCTCAAGTATGATGCTTTACGTATTTTTCAGCTGCTTCAAGAACTTGAATAGAGACAGCTTAGAAGCATGTTTTCTGGGAACTACTACCATCCCCAAGCAAATAGCATTCTACAACTGTATTTTTTTTGACCATCAGACAAATAAATTAATCAAAATCTATACATTTTACACTTAATGCTGGATGATGTAGTACAGTTTAAATGTAGACATTAATGCTGTATTTGAAGTGCAGAAGTGTGATTGATTGGTGGCTTATTCTGTACATAAGAAACCCAACACTTGAATTTCTGATTACTCTCAGGAGAGTTGAAATAGCAAATACTTAAAGATCTTCACGGCCATCTCTCTAGGACAGGCTGAGGCAACAGAAATGTTCCCAGTTTTTTTTACTGGGCAACGATAAAAAAAATTTTATTCAACCTCACGGGCTTAAAAAACAAAAACAATTCCACTCGTCTTCTCCATTGCCATTGTGACCATATGCTCTGTTTTGCCTGGGGCACTCAGGCAACATGCCATCTAACTCCATCCTATGCTGTGGATTTCCCCTGCTTCCATCCTTCTTTCCTTCCACCTGGATCTGAACATAAGAACTAGCATTAAACATCATAACTTTTCCATAAAAGACTGAGATTGAAAAAAAAATTTTTTTCCAGCTATACTCTCCAGCAAGAAAAACTCCTTTGATCACATAAACTCAGAAACAGTGATTTATTTCTGTACAAGCTACGTCTTGGGAAATCAAATTGCTACAGTAGAGTGACCTCCTTTTTGGATTGATACTGAAAGCTGAGCTCCATAAAACTCATGTACATACCCAGAGGACAAATTTTAACCAAATATTTAGACTATTACTGATATTAAAACAGAAACAAGGCAAAGCTTATAAAGTGTCATCAGTCTATGAGAAACAAAACATCTTTAAAAAAGTTCTATTCCATAGGGCACTGGCCCATATGCTGGAGGTGGTGGGTTCAAACCTAGGCCCGGCCAAAACTGCAAAAAAAGAAAAACAGTTCTATTCCAGGGGCAGCACCTGTGGCTTAAAGGAGTAGGACACTGGCCCCATATGCCAGAGGTGGTGGGTTCAAACCTCCATCTGGCCAAAAAAGAAGGTTCAAACCTCAAACCTGGCCAAAAAAGTTCTATTCCGTAAGTTGAAGTACTATTCTAGCTGTTAGAAAATTTTAGAAATTATTTTAATTTCCAAAATTTAAAAAAAAGGCTTAGAATTCTTCCATTTAAATCAAATAGCTCCACACTTTATAAACTTGTAAATAACACTGAAATGATAATAATAATAATAAATTAAAGAAAAAATCAAGGATAACAGCAAGAGAGAGAAAGTAACTTTATTGTTATAGGATTTTCCATCAAGCAAACTCTGTAAAGAAGAAAGATTGCTTGCAGGGCAAAAATTATTAATGTATAAAAGCAAAAGAAGAATTAAAAAGAAGAAGGAAAGGAAATAGTGTGGAAAGATACTAAAGAATTTAAAGAATAAAATCAAGAGATACACTGCAATTCAATAAGCTTAGCCCATAAGCCTGGTGGTTTGGATTGAATATAAAAGAATCAGAAGGTATGCTTGGATGAACACATTTTAGCAACTAGATGGAAGCAACCCTAAGTCTGCTGCATCAAAATAATAAGTAGAGACTTTCATTGTTCAAAGGAAATTGATAGTAAGGTATGCTTCAATGGGTTCTACCAGACTGGAAAACAACTTGCCTCTCAATACCAATTTTCAAAACACACATCTGAGAGTGAACCTCTGCTGCTCCTGATGGAAGAATAAGGCAATGTTTCTTTTTCAGTGACCATGAACTCCATACTTCTTGAAATACTCTTTAATAACCATTGATTAGGAAGAAGTTGATAATGGAACCCTGTTTGATCCTCTTGTGATAACAGTGATGTTCACAGCACCACAATATATGCTGGAAGCCATTTAAAGAACACCTTTGGAATAAGTATTGGGATCAAAATTATATATAGAATAGAATGTGTATGATTAATAGCACTTGAATTGCACCATATTAACGTAAATATACTCACTCTTCTCTGGGTCACTTCAAAGTTTCAGGAAAAAAATAGGGAAATAAGAATCTTCTTATAAAATAATAAAGCCACTGACCTTGTAATTCTTTCTACTTTCCAAGACATGTTTAATTCTGAACTGTTTTTCTTAATTCTCTTTATTACCCCAAAAGTAGAGCTATTTCATCTACAACCTTGGAACTTATGCCTGGCTTTAGTTTACAGTAAATTATCTTTGAGTCATACAAAACCTGTTTAGCTATAACCTCTGGCATCCGAGCACTGACATGTTTTGAGGGGAGTACACTTTTGTGCTGGGATTATAGTACTCTGTTTAATAATCCTGAATGGATTTCTGACTTGGGACCCTCTTCATCTCTTTTCCTCCCATATAATTTAAGGTTTTATTATCTTTTCAAGATTTGATGTCTTATCTACATTTTGCTTTTCTTGACATATCCAAGATTATCAAACAACTCCAGTGGAAGTTCCACCTTCAATGTTTAATCATAAAAGTGGCAAAGATGGATGTTTGAGCTACAGTCAAGGGACAAAGCTACTGTCAGAGATGGGAAATCAAAGTTGGAAAGACATATCCCAGGCTTTACTCACCCTGCCTGCCAGTCTCCCATCATTACTTCTTGACCAGATCCATCCTGAAGTTGGTCAGTAGATAAGTAGAAAACCCCAACATCTATGACGTAGTCCTCAAAATCTGAAGACGCAAGGCAGATACGAGTAGATGAACAAGGAATCTGGGTAGAGGAAACACCTAATACAATATATAATTTAATGTCTAAGAAAATTTGTGTGACAGATTACATCATTTAAAACTCCCTTTTGGTGATTTTTTACAATCTTATAATCCACATGCAAGTTCCTCTTCCCACTTTTTGATATTGAGTTTGGCCATGTAAATTTGACTTTGGCCAGTGTTAGCAAATGTGATGCATGATTTCTTACACAGTTTGCTTTGTCATCTACTTTTGCTATTGCCAGGTGAACAAACCCTTAGCTTGGGTGCTCTTCAAGTACCTACTCCCTGCCCCTCCTCAAACAAAGAAAACAAAGAAACAAAAGATGTTCATCAGAGATCCCCCTGTGAACCCATAGACCTGCAGCCTGAAACAGATTTCCCAGTGGGCCTATGAGTGTGAAAACAATGAATGTGTTTTAAGTCACAGAACTTTGCACAGGTTTCTGAAGAGTGCAATATGGTGCAGCGAAATGATGTAGCATGCGTGGTGCTCATTACATGTACCCTTTTAAAATTCTGTATTATTAAAATAGCACCCCAGATGAGTTGGAAGAGCTACTTGAAACTGAGAGAACACACTGATTCTGTGGTCATTATAACTCATACTCCCTGGCGTCCACTCTTAAGTCCCAATTTTAATTGAGAGATGTGATTTTGAGCATTATAAAAGCAGTGCCCTGATAAAGACTTTTTGGCCTACATTATTGAATAAATACTCTTCTTTTCTGCATGTATTCTTTATTTTGCTTATTCATATAATATCTGATACATAAAACCATACTTAAACATGATATAAACATCTGATACAAAACCATACTTAAACATGCCAACAGGGCATATACATGATGTATAATGGAATCATAAATCCCCCTGCTCAATGCATGTACTAGGACATTTTCAGTCATAAGACTCCAGCTATGGTGCCCCTCCTTTTTTCCATTTCCCTGTCTTCCTGCTTGGTAAAAAATAATAACATAAAAACAGTATTATACACAGTCTTTGTTACTTTTAAAAAATTATATGTCTAAGATTCATCTGTACTCCTTCTTGTTTCTCTACTTTATTCATTTCATTACGGTATAATATTCAGTGCTGCTTCTGTACTCTGCTTTACTGAATAGTTTTCTTGTCAATGAAAATTCCAAACTCTAGTTTTCCTGGGTACAGTGTTGTATAAAGGGCGGTAGTCATAGAACAAAAGGGGTTATAATTAAGCCTACTTGGTTAATATCATCTTGCTGTAATATGAGTTACATATTCAGTGGGTACAGTGTTGTATAAAAGGGGGTAGTCATAGAACAAAAAGGGGTTATAATTAAGCCTACTTGGTTAATATCGTCTTGCTGTAATATGCATAATTGTGGTTACAATCACAGGAAGGTGGATTTTTCTAATGGTTCTTGGGTACAGAGGACAGATATTGAGTATATATACTACACCCTCTCAGACTGTAAAAAGCCTGCTAAGATTGTGTCACGGGGTATAACGAAGAAATCTCAGTGGATACATAATACATGGTAATATTTACGAAATTGAGGAAGCTATTTTCAACTTTAAGAAAATAAAGTGGTACTTTTCACAAAGACAACTATAGCATATTCCTAATTATTGCAAAAATGCCTATAAGTACAATGAAAAGGAAACTATATATATTTTACAGAAAGCTAAGCTTAGTTAAAAAAAAAAAGAGACCATAACTCACCACCAAAGGTAGCCATTTCTATTAAGTAGAAAGACTGACCCTGGATATTTTGCAGAGCACACTGGAGAAAGAGAAAGAAATACCTCCCATAGAAATCAACTGATTAAAAATTCAGAAACAAGCTGGCTGTGGTGGCTCAGGCCTATAAACCCTGCACTCTTAGGGAAGTTGAGGCAAGAGGATCTTGTGAATCTAGGAGTTTGAGTTTGCAGTGAGCTGTGATCACACCACTGTTCTTAAGCTCAGGTGACAGAATGATGCCCTATTAAAGAAAAAAATCAGAAACAAAGACTCTGTATGAGACAATGCATAAAAATGTCCTTTATTTAGCAAATAGAATACCAAAATTAGAAATAGCTCTCCTAACCAGACAGTTAGGGTAGGATCATGTGAGACTTTCTTGACAGAGGATTCATTTATGTTTATAAATGAGGAAACTGACAGTATACACAAAGAGTTTTTGATTTTTTTTAACTGATGGAAATTAGTAGACATTATAACCTGAGTGTATGCTGTTCACCATTTATGTGTGTGTGCACATAATTTCAAAGTCAAATCTAGTCACTTTCAAAAGATACTTTAGATACCCTTTTGAATCCTCAAGTTTAAAAAAAAGGAGGCTCTAAACATCAAAATATGTCTGCACATAAATGTACTGGGAGGCCACATCCTGATTATAAGAATTAAAGTTCTGTTGCTCAAAGAAGCCATACTTAGATAAGCACCCCTTTCTTACATAGTACCATGTACACGGTACTTAGTACCCACCAATGTGCTGCAAATAGCACTGCCACATAGCCAGTCAGAAGCAGAAGCCATGGAGTTTCCAACCACTGGTTTAGTTATCTTTCATCCACATTTCTGCCTAAGCTCCCAGCTCAATTGCTAACATCTAAAAAAGCAAAATGTTGAGATTCTTCTCCTCTAAAGGTATATGTTTATTTAATATACGTGGCTTGAATAGCTACCATGATAATTAAGATAAAACAATTTCTAAAGAGGAAGACTTTAAATTTTAACCCAAACTATCTATTTCTCAACTTTATGCCATTGATCACAACACAGGTGAGTGAGAAATGATGAACGAATAGGAAGATGTCCATGTCATTAAAGGAAAACCACCTGCAAGGCAAGCTATGTGGCTCTTAGGCAATCTTCTTCATCTTTGCGTTTGGAATTGTGCCTTACGTTCTGTATATTCTTTGCCAAGGGCAATTAAAAGTGTTAAACATATAAAGGATTATTCTGCAAAGGATGCTGTTAAATAGCCTGCTATCTGCAAATGAGCTTAAATTTTAGCTGATGGGATTTAGCATGCTCATGGTCATTGCACTTAATATTGACAGAACATTCCTAGAGTATGGATCCGTAAGGAAGAGATGTTTGAGAACGTACTGATGTGGGATTAGAAGCACTGGTGCTGGTAGAGGTTTCCAAGGGAGACTTGTAAATCCCTCTTCCTGGAGCCTTCTGATAGACGCCTCGCAGTCTGGCATAGTGAAATTGTGTCCTGCCTCAAGCAGAACGGATGATCTAATGTGTAGCAAGCCCTTCCAAGACTATGGCAGAGAACTAAATGCGAGACAATACCAAGAACAAAGCCTTGTGTCAAATAAATTGTTGGGATCCTTCTTGAGGTCTCAATTCCCTGCAGCAACAGATGAATCTGGGCAATAGTTCTATGAATAAAATAAATCATCTCACAATTAACTAGGGTGTATATTGCATTGTGCTTATTATCTTTATCATTTAATCATAATTTAAACTAGTTTTAAAAAGCAGAAAAACAGACCCTGTAGTAAAAGTCTTGTTATAACAATTAGAATGTCTTTCTATGAGGTATTGTGGAATGACGGTGATGATTTTATGAGGTAAATTACTATGTTTGGGGAGTTCCTGGCAAGTGTAATGATAAGCACATTAGATGCTCCCAGTGTACTTTCCCTTCCTCGCACAAGTTTAATGAGAGGGTCTGGTTCTGCTCTGTGTTACCATCACAATTCAGGCACTATTGAAACTTTTCACAGCCCTCTTAAAGACGTGCTCGTATCTCAAGCTTAGTTCTCCCCGTTTCTACCTTAACTCAGATCGTTCAGTGTTTCCTTCCCTTTCAATACCCTCTTCCAGTGCTTTTTCTATGCTCTTGAAAGCACATTATGTCCTCTGAAAAATATGTCCCAGGCTGATATTGTTTATATGCCATACAGCGCTCAACCTGCAAGCTCCTCCACCAGACATGGTGCTGTGAAATCACCTTCACTCTCGCTGTTACAGATACATCTCAGCCAGGGCAGATCAGGACTTTTAAAGTTCGCTTCCTGATTTCTAACAGCTCACGGAATGTCTTCCAAGCTTGAAAACATGCTGTTGCAAAAGAAAAGCGAAGCTTTTAAAGTTTGCAAAGCAGCAGGGATTCGCTTCTTTAATGGAGAACATTCCAATCTGCAATCCCAAACTGGCGATGTGGGGTGTCACATTTCCTACCATCTGTTGGGAGGCCTGCAGGTGTGACAACTCTGCCACATGTTTAAATGAGCACAACCGCTCCTCCTATACACCGCGGAATTAACAATTTATTTTTCTCGGTTCTGTTTTCTTGCTACAAATCATTTTCAGGAACCAATTTAGAAGGATGCATGGTACTCCAAGGATATTTCTGCCTTATTTCCTTGTCTTTATGAATCTCCTAATGAATATCCCTGATCATTAACAAGTAAACTTAAGTCCCATTCTCTCGTGCTTTATAAAACTGCATTACATCAAAAATAAACTGGAAATCAAAGCTCAGCTCTCAGAACACTGCAGATACAGCTTCTTTTGGTTCACTATTCTCTACTTCTACCTCTCACCTAAACTTAACATAGGAGATCATAACACTGCAATAGGACAAATAGGATATTTAGAATTACAGGACCCAAACCAAAACCGGTAATAGCCTGGTCAGCTGCTTTCTTTGTGATTCTGCCTAAGCTGAGCAAAGCATCTAGGTTCCTATAAAAATAGGGTTAGTGTAATTAATAAAAGAGACAATGTCATCTATTTAGCCAATGAGCCTCAGCAAATATTTATAAAGAAATCACTTCAGCTGGGCACGGTGGCTCACACCTTTAATTCTAGTACTCTGGGAGGTCCAGGCAGTTTAGTTGTTTGCAAACAGCCTGAGCAAGAGAGATATCGCTTCTCTACTAAAAGTAGAAAAAAACTAGCTGGGCATTGTCATAGGCGCCTATCGTCCCAGGTGCTCAAGAGTCTGAGGCAAGAGCATCACTTGAGCCCAGCAAGAGCATCAGAAAGAGCCCATCAGAGCAAGAGCCTGAGGCAAGAGCATCACTTGAGCCCAAGAGTTTGAGGTTGCCGGGAACTATGATGATGGCACTCTACCCAGGGCAATGCCAGCGCACTCTACCCCTGTCTAAAAATAAATAGATAAATTAATGAATAAATAACTCTATGGATGAACTTAAGAAGTTTAACAATGAAAATGACAGAGTACTGATCCCAAGTGAAAAACACCAGGTTAATCATAGCTCGCATTTGTCAGACGTTGGTATTACAGTCCCAGGAGGAAGCCCACAACTAAGTGATCAGGGAACAGAGCTGATCATCTTACCATTTTTAATCATAGATAGCAAATGTGTAGTGATGCAGGTACTAAACTAAAAATATTTGAAGACAATTGTATGTTCCTTGTCTTAGAAATCAGGGAAAATTTTTTCTTATTTCAATCCTGGAAAATATAAAAACAATTTGTGTGAATCAAATTAATGGCAGATAACAGCTCTAAAGTAATACTGTTTATTTCCAGTGCTGTTAAGTAAGTGTAAAATTACCTAAAAAATAAAAGGAAAGCAAAATGCCTTCAATCTTCAACTGTATGAAAAGGGAATTTAACGTAATTCTACTTTTTCTCTTTGCAGTGAAGGCATAGTACATAAAAATCAAGGCAAAATTGTTAAAGAGTAATTGAGCCAGCCCTACGCTGGGTCTTGTTGGGAGATGTTAAAGTAAATGAAAGCACAATTTTAAGTTTTAGATACTTTATAACTGATTTGATAGACACAGGCTTTACATACAGGAAACTACTGAAATACTATGTCATTTAAGCTAATACACAAATTTTGCTGATTATGAGCTCCAAAATATTCAAGTGACAAAAAATGATCGCTCTGAGGCAGAATTTTTTTTCTTTTTTTTAGTAGATACAGGATCTCTCTTTATTATTATTATTTTTTTTCAGGCTGGTCCCAAACCCTTGAGCTCAATCAAGCTATCCACCCACCTCGGCCTCCCAGAGTGCTTGGATTACAGGTGTGAGCCACTGTGCCTGGCCCTTGAAATGGAATTTTTAAAAAAAGACTTTTCTAAGTAATAAATCCGATAAGTAACTCACAAACAGGACCAGGGTTTTAATCCTCTATCTCTCTAGTACATACGAAAGAATCAGATCCCTATTGTATACCCTATAAATGTTGAAGGGAATGGAGTTATTCTCTAAGCACACAAAATTTGAATCACTTACTAAGACACAGGTAATGAAGTACCAAGATGAAGAGGCTGTAACCCAGATGAGAAGAGCTCGAAACAGAATTGTGACAGTGCTGTCACAGGTAATGGTGGCAGACCTGTGAAATGCTGCTGGATTAATGGTCTGTAAAGGAAATAGCAATCACTCAGAGGAGAGAATAAATTTTCTGCATGGGGTTCTCTAAGGAAGAGATGTTATGAGATACTGGTATTTCCCACAGGTAGTAAGGGGCAGGACATTTCCAATAAGTAAAAGGCTCAGAAACGTGAAATAAGGATATTCCATTTGGGGTATGTAACTAACTCAATATAATTGGTATTTGAGCAAGTTTATTGTATTTCTGGAAGAGGTCCAAAGGTTGCAGGGTTTAGCAAAGATTGCAAATTGATATAACATGGACAAAAAAAGCATCTGGTGGCAGGGAATAGGATAGGTAAAATATTCAGTGTGAGTGGGGCAGGAGAAGGGGGTATCGGGAAAGACCAGCACACCTGGTCAAGATCAGTGGTCCTCAAATTCAGTGTGCACTAGCGGCATCTCATTTTTGGATTCATTTCTTCTGCCTCCTCTCTCCTCCAGTTTCTGATTCAGTAGCTCACAAGTAGGGCTCCATAACTTACATTTCTAATAGGTTTCCAAGTGAGGCTGACACACCAACTGGTCTGGGAATCACATATTAAGAACCCTTTATATAGAAAATAAAATCACAGAAGCCCTTTAGCACCACTGAAGAAAGTTCATAAATTCTTGGATCAGGAATGTGAATCTTGTAAATGTTAATAAACTATAATGCCTTCTTACACCTCACAATCCTCAGACTGGCAGTAAGCTTGAAAATGTGAATATATAATATGAAAATGAGTTTACATTTTAGGAATGATTATTGAACATATAAAATCCCACATCTCCGGGCCAGACTGGGTCCCCTCCGTTGACAGACTCGCGTGCCCTGGGCGTGGAGCCTCTGCGCTGTGCCCTCACCACTCCAGCTCGTGTCTCTTGACTCCACTTAGAGCAACCGGATGGGCAAGGAGGCTGAAGGGACCATGGGATCCCTTCCGGAGTTCCCTGAACATCATAAAATGATCCTAGACCAATTGAATGACCAGCGAGAGCAGGACCGGTTTACTGCCATCACCCCGATTGTCACATGGCCCACAAGGCTGTTTTGGCTTCTGCCTTTTTTTCCATATTGTAAACTCAAACATAAAATCATTAGACTACAAACTATGTATTCTAATGTGTGTTAGAAAACTGAATATATAGGAATCACAAGAATGCATGAAGAAAAATGTGTTGGTACTGTGCAGTTGAATTTTGGCTTCAGGCTTTCTTTTTCTTTTCTTTCTTTCTTTCTTTCTTTCTTTTTTTTTTTTTTTTTTTTGTTTGTTTGTTTGTTTGCAGTTTTTTGGCCAAAGCAGGTTTGAACCCGTACCTCCCTGGTATAGGGGACCAGTGCCCCACTCCTTTGAGCCTTAGGTGCTGCCCTTCTGGCTTTCTTTAGTTTGAACAGATATTTTTGTTTACCCCAGTCGTCACAGAGGGCCATCTCTTCAATAGAAAGAGTGGTGGTGGCAAAATTTCTAGAATGTTAAAAAAAAAAAGAAAGAAAGAAAGAGAAAATTCCACATCCGTGTGCCTTTCTTATCAGGTTTTTTTTTTTTTTTTTGCAGTTTTTTGGATCAGGGCTAGGTTTGAACCCACCACCTCTGGTATATGGGGCCAGCACCCTACTTCTCTGAGGCACAGGCACCGCCCTCATGTGCCTTTTTAAAACCAACTAAACTTTTATAAAGCATCTCTGGTCTTTCAAAGTTTGTGTTGTAAGCAGCAATGTAAATGAAACTATTTATTTTTGCTTATAATGACAATGACCAATTCTTTTTCAATTAAGTTAGGTTGTAAAATTTCATTAAATGACGGCTGCGGGGCCACTTGCAATCAGGAAAATTCATATACATCTGCGGTAAACTTTTATTTTGATGAAAAGTTGCAGTAGTATTTTACCAACAGATAGAAAAAAAGATACTTATCATTTAAAAATTAATTTATTTAAAATAAAGTGCAGAGAAAAACATGTGTAATTACCAGGCTTTGTTTTGAATGACCCTCCCCATCTTTAATGTAAAGATCTTATGCGATAACTTTTAAAGCCATACATATAAGAGGGCTAAACTCTCATTTGGACTTAAAAGTAGGGGTGTAAATCTGGACTTAAAAGTAGGGGTGTAAATGTTTTTAATCAGTATTATTTGGAAAATAAAATATACCAACCACATAAATAAACCAAAATGCTATTTTCCTTATCTGTGAAACATTGAGAAATGTTTACCTTTTTAAAGTAAACTTTAAAATTGTGTGCTTAAAAAAAATGTCTTAACACAATAACTAAGAAAATGCCATGAAGGCTATGTTAACCAGTTTGATGAAAGCATTTCAAATTGTATGTAAAACCAGCACATGTACCCCATGATTGCATTAATGTACACAGCTATGATTTAATTTTTTAAAAAATCCACATCTACAAATTTTGGAGTGGAAGTGGAATGACAGAAACGTTCACACAATGCTGGCAGAAATGTAAATTGGCATGACAATTTGGAAAGTTATTTGGCAATATCTAGGAGACCTAAATATAAACATGTCTGTAAGTTAAGATCAGCGATCCTAGTGTATTTCTCAGAATGACTGTGCACATGGAGAACTGCACAAGGAAATTCTTACAGAATAGCTTCCTCTCCCTCTCTCTCTTACTCTCACCATTATCTGTCTATTTAGTTGTAGTTTTGCGCATATATTCACATACATTCCAACAACATATAAATGAGTGAATAATTTCATATATGGGTTTCATTGGATAATTTTTCAACTAAACATGAATTAAGAATTATTAAGCAGCATGGATAAAACTCCAAAAAATTTAAATAAAGAATAATACAATGTGCTGCCCTCTCATAATATGTCAATGTGCAAAAAATCTTCCATCTTAATTACAAAATTACACACATATGGCCAGTGTAGAAAACTACATGGAATGGCGTATGACAAATTCAGAAATGATGACCTTTGCAATGTTAGAGAATGACATTGGAGATGGGACTATCTAGGGGCTTATATTTTGTCAGTAATTATTTTTTAAGTTAGGTGTTAGATGCATGAATGTCTGTTATACTGTCATCTATATTTGTAATGCAAGAGTTAGTTTACACAGTAGAACTTCTGTAAGTTGATCACCCAAACTATAACAAACTTCTCAACATACGGAGGTGGCTAACCTGGTGCATGTCTAGTCTATGAAAATTAGGTCCATTGAAGGAGGTAGCCAATATATGGAGGTGTTCAGCTATGGAGGTTTTACTGTAATCCCAAGAATAGTAATACCATGAAGAAAATGATGTTTTAATAATAATATTATAATAAATTCTATTATACAGAATGGATTGAGTTGAAGGAACAAGAGAAAAATAGGCACTAAAGTCACCTGTTGAGAGGATACTCTTCAGATTTGCTTTATAAACACAGAATTTCTTGTTATTTCTCTGATATGACCTTTCTATACAATGCTTAGCACAGCATTCCCCTTGACATCATTGTCAGTGGACTATTTGTTCAGTAGTTTATATAAAGTTATAATTCACTGATTTTATTATTAGTGATTTTCCAATCAGTTGAATTTGTGTTTGACTGCCTGATAAAACCAGCAATGTTTAATATCCTGAATATCCTGAAGTGAGGAATGGGGTGGTGAAGGGAGAAATTCAATAACACTGGATTCTTTAAAGTTATTGGCAGATAATAAACTATATTTTATCTTTAAGCATTTAATAATTTTACTCTGCATCGATATAGCCAACATTGTCAAAAAGTAGCTTCATTTGTAAAATTAATTTTATTTTTACTGCGTGAGTTGTAATATTAATATTCTAATGCTGTCATTGATAAGATAAGGTAGACAGGAAATAATCTTTAGAAAGAAATAAAAAAGTCAGTAAATGAATTAATTATGTGTAACTTTTGAAGTTTTCGCCTGTATGTCTCTCTGTTTACTCTCATTATTTTCATTTCTCCATGGTTTTTGAGTATTAGTAGTCACGTTAAAATTGGTAAATTAGATGATTAGTTGTCAAAATTCAGTGATTTAAGCCTTGCCAGAAACTAGTGAACAATGAAATCAGAGAGATAATTCTTCAGTAACTGATTTATGCTCTGGATTAATCCCATTAAGACTTTTTTTTTTAATTAATGTCAATTTTCATTGTTAAACCAACTTCCACATTAGGAAAAATAACTTTCTCTTCCTATCCTTAGCTATTGCTAAGGTGAGTAGTGGTGTAATTTTTATGGTAAGCCTGGCAAATTGAGGACTCAAGAAAACAAAGTTTGTGCTATGTAATCACATAATCCTTTCCAGCATCTAACATAAGTCACCTTTGAACTATCAGCTCTTTTGGAGTAATCGCATAGCTGTTTCCCTATTTGAGTTTCATCTATGATTTTAGAAAATGTCCAAAGTAGTGATGATAAAGTCAAAGTAATTTCCATGGTGCTTGATAACCAACGAATGTTTGCAAACTTGTAGTTAAATGTAAGGAAGCGAAACCCACTTACTAAGGTATCATAATCATTATGATGATAATGACAAGGATTTGAATGCTGAGGCCAGAATTGATCACTGAAAGTATAGGCCAAATTGAACACTGAATTACAGACTTTAACTTGAGCAATCATTTAATCATCTGTGTTAAAAGAATATTAAATAATTGTAGATGACTAGTGGAGAGAAAATGCTCAAATATGGCAGCGTAGTGTGCAGGTAAAGAAGAGGAACATGGGTGATTGGTGGGGTCACCTCTATGTTTTATCCTACAAGGGTACAAGTGAATCTTTCTAAAAGCAGAGTATGAATGTCTTAACTCAATAACTAAGAAAATGACATGAAGGTTATGTTGACCAGTTTGATGAGAGTATTTCAAAATGTCTATGAAAACAGCACACTGTACCCCATGATTGCATTAATGTACACAGTGATGCTGTAAGAAATAATAAAGGAAATTTGAATGGGAAAAAAAATATGGTGAAATAGATTTATCTATAGTCCCTTGTCTGGAGGTTTTTAAATTATAATCGATAGTTGAAACAAAAATTATGATACTTGGTACAGTTCTCAATATATAAAGAGAAAATATTAGACTATTAATAAAAAAAATAAAAAGAACAGGAACATAGGCACTAAACTCTGAGGGTCTGAACTCTGGCTCTGCCACTTGCTGGCTGCATGACCCTGTGCGTGTTACCTCGTCTGCTGCCGCCCCCTTTCCTCATGTGTAAAAGGAGGATAATGATAGCACCTATGATACGGAGTTATTGTGAGAATTAAACGACTCAATGTCTATAAAGCACTTAAAACGATACCTGGAAGGTAGTAAATATGAATTAAATGTTTCATAATTAAATAAATTCACATTTAATAAAAAGGATCTAGTCTGGGTAAACCAGATACAGAGAAGATCAGTCTTAGTATTATGCAAGTTCTTGAACGCTCCTACTCAGTTTGAATTTGCTAACGTGACTCCCCTTTATTTCCTGATTATTCTCCAAATTTGATACAAACTCTATAGTTTCATAATAAAGGGGTTTAAATAATAAATAATTACTTTATAACAAAACAGTTCTTGCTTGATAATTATTCCAACACTGGTTTCTAAAAAATGTCATTAATGAATTATGCTTCTTTCTCTATGATAAAATATCAATAATTGGTGTATATATACTTCTTATCAAGTAGGAACCCTATACTACTTCATCACTTAGTTTGAAATGAGGAAATTACAAAAATTGTATTATCTGTTTTAAATTTCACTTAGACAGGAGAATCAAATTTAAGAAATTTATTGGGTGGCACCTGTGGCTCAAAGGAGTAGGGCTCTGGCCCCATATACCACAGCTGGTGGGTTCAAACCCAGCCCTGGCCAAAAACTGCAAAAAAGAAAAAAGAAATTCATTATACCACATGGTGACTGTAATTAAAATATTGTGTTCTCAAAAATTACTAAAAGAGTAAGCAAAAATTGTTCTTATCAAAAAATAACTATATGAGGCGATACCTATTGTAATTAGCTAAATATAGTTATTCCACATTGTAGAAATACTTCAAAACATCACATCATATGTGATAAATATATACAATTGCATCCATTAATTTAGAAATTAAAAAACTACTCATATTTCAACTTACTTGCCAGAATTAAATACAAGCCCAAGAAGTAAAATCCTACTATGTTCTTAAAAGAAGATGGTAATTGGCTATTTGAATGTACCATTAATGATAACCATACTTTGTATAGATGTAAAATGGAAATATGAGATCATATAAAAATTAGATCATCTTTAACATTCTCCTTCCTGCCCATAAGCGTCCACTAAATTGTAGAGTGATAGACCCCTTTTTATCCCTAAAAGGGAGAGATAGGGAAATTAAATCTGAAACTCATCAGGTAGAACAGCCTTTATGTTACTAAGTTTGTGTTCAGAACCTGCCCTTTATGTTGGCCTCATGGGACCTCATTGCAAACCAGGACTTGACCCCCAGGATTTGTAGGACTGGCCTACGACAGTTTCTCCCATGGCATCTTCAGTTGCCTGATGTGCACTTAGGATAAAAATTAATATTCAGTAATAATCATGTGTCAGTTACTGTTTAAAATATTTTGCATAACTAACTCATGTTAATCTCACAAAACCTTCTAAATTTGCCGTTCTTCTTCTTCTTCTTTTTTTTGTAGAGGCAGAGTCTCACTTTGTCACCCTTGGTAGAGTGCCGTGGCATCACACAGCTCACAGCAACCTCCAACTCCTGGTCTTAGGTGATTCTCTTGCCTCAGCCTCCCGATGAGCTGGAACTACAGGCACCTGCCAAAATGCCCGGCTATTTTTTTTGTTGCAGTTTGGCTAGGGCCAGGTTTGAACCCACCACCCTGGGTATATGGGGCCAGCGATCTACCCACTCAGCCACAGGTGCCACCCTGCCATTATTATTCTAATTTTGCTAATATGAAAACTGTGACAAAGAACAAGTAAAGTAACTAGATCAAAATCACAGGGAACATGGCAGATTTGGTATTTTAACTGAGGCAATTCAACTTTAGAAGCCAGGTTCTAATCTCTGGGGTATACTGCATTTTTCACACTTCATCCATTGGATTTAAGCCAATTTAAGAGGCAATCAACAATATTTCAAATCTGAAGGCCTTGCACCAAAGCTTCTTTTGGGGAGTTGGAGTAGAAAGATTTGGTTAAAGGGAGTTGTATGCAATTATCACCCTCCTTAACATCATAATGACAAAGTTCAACTTGGTAGTCAACGTATTTTAATTTCTAACACAAGATGACAAATCATTTCTGAAAAAGTGTAGTTAAGCTTACCTCTCTTACTCTCTTTCAGAATCTTTTAGGTCTCACATTATTGATCTTTAGCATACGATGCCCTCTTTTCATGATCTATTTTTATTATTTTAAAGACTTGGGGATGTACACTTTATTGCATTATAAATCAATATTAAAAGCTATAAAAGTGTGTGTGTCTGTTAAGTGACTAAAGCAGTCAAGTATCAATAATGTGAAACATCTGTTTGAGAATGTGGTTCATCAGCCTTTAATAGCAGCCAGCTGTTCTTTGCTGGCTTTTCTCTCTCTCTCTCTTTTTTTCTTGTAGACTTTACTATTTTATTTTATTTTTTTTCAATTTAGACCCACATCAAGGTAGATCCTGGCAGGATAATTAAGAATTTTGTAATTCTTTGTCATTCTTCTTTACAAATAACCCTATTTTATGAAAAAGTGCATTGTTTTTAAATGCTCCAAATATATTCTATGCTAAAAAGTTTTAAGAAACATGGTCATTTTCCCATTTCCTTATTTTAATGAAATGTTTATGTGAAAAGTATTCTTTTATTGTTACCTGCTCTGACTTTTTCAAATAGACTAGGTTCCAAATAGACTAAATTATTTCCCCAAATCCTTCATCCTGGTTTATGACACAAATGAAAGATTTGACTGAAAGGTTTTTTTTTTTATACTTACAATTGGTCCAACTTTCAATTCTACTATATATAAAAAGAAATTGTGAATACTTTTTCCAAGATGGAATACCTAAATGCTAACTTTCTCCAAGAGTTAAAATAAAAGCACGTTTTAGAATAAGATGAAAACACCTTGGCTTAGCAGATGTTTTTCCAATACCTGTTCCAGCTCAGAAAAATAAATCTCAAAATATCTCAAAGCAGGTACTATGGTGTTGTAATAAACACTGTCCTTATGCTCCAAGAACAGTAACTTTTAAACAATATTTTATATGAAATATATAGCCAGAAAGAAAATAATTCATATGTTAATAAACAAAAATAAACATCTCATTTTATGTGTTTGAGACATTGTTTTCTTTTAATTAAAAAATTCCTGTTTTGTTCATGAAAACAAATAACAATTTATAAGTTATTAATTAAAGGAGTTTTGTAAGAACATATTTGTATGTGTGTTCTAGCTTTAAAGAATTTAAACTACGATTAATGACATATCCAAATAGATAAAGTTCCATAATAACATATATTCTTCCTGCATTTAGACATTCTGAAAAATAATTAAACAAAGGTCATAATGATAGTATACTTCACTTTTAAGTTTGTGTAGTATATAACTTATATGGAAATAACATCAAAATATCATGAAAAGGCTGTTGCTTATGCCTGTAATCTTAGTCCTTTCAACGGCTGAAGTAGAAGGATAGTTCAAGGCCATGGATAAGAGATCAGCTGGGGCAAAACAGTAAGATCTTGTTTCTAATTTTTTTTTTAAATATCTAAGCATGGTCGCATATGCCTATAGTCTCAGTTTCTCGAGAAGTGGAAGTATCACTAGAGTCCCGATGTATGATGTGGCAGCAGTGAGCTATGACGGATGATACCACTGTACTCTTAGCCCAGGCAAGAGAGTGAGACTCTGTCCCAAAATTATAACAAATTAAGAAAATATTCATAACAAATCAGACATAAATGTGAAAATTCCTGTTGGTCCATAGTATCAGTAGATTATAAAGGGATTACTTTAGTGCAACATTCAAAATTAGATGTTACTGCATCACAAAATTTAAAAACAACCTCTGAGAGTATTTTTAGAAGTCTATAATGTTTATAATTGGGCTGAAAATAATGTTTCTCTGGACAAAAATCTAACAATGGAATCGGATTGTGTTATAACTCTCTTACTGGCAGATGCTAATAAAAATACTTGTATGTGACCAGAAAAGTCAACATCGATGGCAAAAACATTAGGAAGCATATATAATTCTGTATAGTATCATTAGAAATACAACATCATCTATACAAGAGCTATGAAATTTTGGGCTAATAAACATATAATTTTGTTTAATTGTTTACTTAGTAATTTTTCAGTGATTTGATTAACCTAAATTATAAATTACTTGGAAATAAAAAAGCTTAACTGTAAGCTGAATAATTACACAGTGATGCTGTTATATAGAAATAGACACAGTAAAAGGGAAATAACCTGTTTTCTATCTTGTGTCCACTAAACAGAATTATAGCTAAAATATACATAAAGTATTATGTGTCATAAAATCTGTTTAATTTGCTTTACCACAAGTTGAGCCAGTTTTCTTCCATTCTTGGGGTCTAAAAATCATTATATACCGCATTTTTTTTTTTTTTTTTTTTTAGAGACAGAGTCTCACTTTATTGCCCTTGGTAGAGTGCTGTGGAGTCACAGCTCACAGCAATCTCCAACTCCTGGGCTTAGGCTATTCTTCTGCCTCAGCCTCCCAAGTAGCTGGGACTACAGGCGCCAACCACAACGCCCGGCTATATATACCGCATTTTTAAAAGTTGATATAGTTTAGTGACTAAAAGGACTATATAATGCTTGATTATCACATAAGCATTTTAAGTGGTTGGCTTTTTCCTTAAGGGGAGAAACTTTTACAGGAGAGACATTCTTTTGAACTCATTATGAGAAAAGAGTACAAAATTTAGGTTGATTTATCTGAGAAATAACACAAATGAAAAGAGCTCTGGCTGGAGCAGCATATGAATCTTCAGGGAGTTTTCGAAGTGTGTGCTTGCAGAACTTGAAACCTGTGAATTAAAAATATAAAAGCTAAAAGACTGAACTATGTGGTGCCCACCTGGATGGAAGTTGAGATAATCGTGATGACAGCTGAACTGATCTCAGAATGCTGCCAGTGCAGTCTCATTCAGAGAGAAATATTCAGAGAGCTCAAACTTCGCAGTGTAGAGGACAGTGCATATGAGATGTGTCATACTTAACTTGGAGAACAAAGAGTACTCAACAAATGAATAAAAAGAGAACTCCTAGAAGGTGAATGACACTGGGATTACTCATGCCGTGTCTTTGTGTTTTTCCCTTTGTGCTTTCACAGGGTTGGAGGCATCTCATTATCATTACACTACTGATAAGTACAAACCGGGCTCATCTCTTTGTCACAGAAATGTTTGGGATTTGGAAAATTTCATGTTGAAAGCCTAACTAGTATGTTATCATTATATACTAAGTCTCAATCCATTCTTTTTTAGTTGTTACAGAAGCTCTGGTGAACAGATTAATGGTTTTATCTTCCCTAATTACACTGGCGGGTAGGCAGGGCTTTAATATCAGAAGAGCACACTCAGTGTATTCCCTGCAGAATGTCATTCACAGCTTCACATTCAACAATAGAGTGGAAACCAAGCTGATTCATGAAAGTGAGTAAGACAATTGGGAATACACTGTTCTTCACTTCAATAGAAGGACGGTGTCTTAGAACAGGCTTCTGCGGTCTAATTTCCAGGTATTTCCACTTAAAAACGATCTTCTGACTCACATTTTTTTCTGTCTGTCACTTTCTTTTCTACCTGATATCAACACGACTCTTATTCTGGTAATAGAACCCTGATTTTCCTTTTTGTGTAATATTGTTTAGAAATGCCTACTCCACGCTTGCATAATATGCGATTGAACTGCCAATCAAAGTTATCACTTTCTCTAGTGGTGGGGTGGTGAGATTATCTCTTCTGAGAATATGGCCTTTGAGCCAAAAAAAGATTCAAAATTAGTCATTTTATTTCAATGAGCTTTTCCAGGGCTTCCTGTTACTGTGATCTCAAGTCACTATACTGCCTGCCTTTCCCAAGGCCTAGTCTTTTTATTTTGTGGCCTAGTCTATTTCCTTCCATTTGGTCTCTTGAGCCAGACTTGATTAACTTCGCTTTCAGCTGAATCAGTTGAGCTGATTTGCCTTCATTACATCATTTATTCCTACCCATTTACTATTTACCCTTCCATTCACCTGCTCATCTAACAAATATACATTGAGCAGGAGATGACTGAGATACAATTGTGAAAATATAATTCCTTTCTTAAGAATCTTTGACATGGGATGTAACAGACTGGCAGCTGGCATATACTTCATAGAGATCTAGCAAATATTTTAGGCTTTGTGGGCCAGATGACTTCTCTCCCAACTACTCTGCAGTTGTAGTGCAAAGACAGCCATAGACATAGAATGTACATGAGAGAGAGTGGGGCACTTAGAGTAACACGTTATGTAAAGACATTGCAATGTGCACTTTTAGGTGTCTCAAAATATTCTTCTTTCAATAGTTCTGAAGTACTTAAAAAGCAAAAAGCATCCTTATATCACCAGCCATATAGAAACAAGCAATAGACCAGATCTTGCTGATTTGCAAGGAATATAACTGAGCAATACCATCGGAGTCAGGAGAATCTCTTGGCAGTAAACATAAGGTAACATGAGACTTTAGTGATGTGAAGCTAACTCAATATTTGAGTGTAGAGGGGGTTGGAACAGCGTTTCTGGGGGAATTGCATTAGGCTGTGTGTGCTTCAGAGTACAGCAGAAATAAGCTTAAAAAAAAGAGGGAAGAATAAAGTGTTCAGTGCAGATGGAATAGTAGCTATGAATGCGTACAAGAAAAGCAGAGAATTGCAACTTAAAATGGGTAGGCACAGGGATAGTGTGAGAGAAGTGGTCAGAACAGGGGCTAGGAAGTAGAGCTGGGGCCCTGGTGCTCTGTTAACCGTGCTTAGGGCACCAACAATGAAAGTCAATCATAGAGTGAGAGGGGGAGATGGGACTAGCAGAGTCTACCCTTGAAGGAAAGTTACTAAAGATTAGTCATATGAGAAAAAATGAAAATTGTTATATTTTCTAATGTTTTATGTTGTCATTTTGTATGGGATTTATTTCAAATTGTTTGTGGGAAAGAACATAAAACAGTTTTAAGTGCTCCTAAAATTTTCATTTAGATCACCTTAAGTGTTTTGGATTTCCATTTAAGAGCAGTGGGGGGTCATTGAAAGCATTAAGCAGGGTAAATACACATTCTGATCTTCCTTTTTGAAAAACTACTCTGGTTTCTATGTAGAGAGGTCTCGGGAAAAAGAGAAGAGAGCCAAGAATTTGACTTCAGGAACTGCAGCTGGCACTTTCCCTTAGGGAGGTGATGATGGCTTGAGACAAAGGAGTGACTGTAGGAATACAGAGAAGCGGACCCAGATTAAACAGAGAGATGAAAAAGGCCTTCGTCTAATGTCCAGGGAACACATGAACAAATGCTCAACATCTCTAAACATCAGGAAAATGCAAATCCAAACCACAACGAGATATCAGGTAACTCCAGTGAGAATGGCACATGCAAAAATTCCCAAAGCAACAACATGTGCTAGCGTGGATGCAGAGAGAAGGGAATACTTAGTCACTGCTGGAGGGACTGCTAACCAGCACAACCTCTATAGAAAGCAGTATGCAGATACCTGAAATAACTAACACTAGACCTACCTTTTTTTTTTTTTTTTTTTTCAGTTTTTGGCCGGGGCTGGGTTTGAACCTGCCACCTCCAGCATATGGAGCTGATGCCCTACTTCTTTGAGCCACAGGTACCGCCCTAGACTTGCCTTTTGATCCAACAATCCTATTCTGAGGCATTTACCCAAAGGAAAAACACACACACACACACTCTTGTACTTTAATGTTTATTGTAGCACAATTCACAATCAAAAGGTGTGGAAACGACCCAAGTGCTCATCAATACATGAGTGGATTAATAAAATGTGGTATATGTATACCAGGGAATACTGCTCAGCCATAAAAAGAAAATAAAGACAATGTAGTATCTTTTGTAAGAACCTGGATGGAACTGAAGATCATTCTTCTAAGTGAAATATCGCAAGAATAGAAAAACACCACATGTAGTGAATACTAAATTAGAACTAACTAACAGCCATGTACACCTATGGAAGTAAAATGCAACAGAAACTTGGGGGGGGAGGGTAAACTCACAGGTAATGATTGCAATGCACGTATTCTGGGTGAAGAGCAAGCTCATAACATGGATTTCAAATGACATCTGCAACTTATGTAACATAATTATTACATGCACCCATATAATATTCTGAAATTAAAAAATACATTTAAAATAAATAAAGAAGGCATTTTCTTAAATGCAAAGAAGACAAAGTAAGCCCTCACTGATTCCCTGAACATGGAGAATGACTGTGAAGGGAGAGGCGATCAGACGAGTGGGTTTCTACCTGGAGCAGTTCTCTGCACGGCTTCACTACCTGGGCACACAGGAGGAAGAAAAGCAGGGTTTGGAGGGCAAGAGTTGAGGTTTGACATCAAGAGTTTGTTACGTTTGTACTTTAAACTTCTGGGCTTCTATGTAAAGGTAGCAGGTAGGTTGTTAGACATACTGGCAAAGAATTTGTTTGAGAAAGTATTTTGAAAATTCATTTAATCAAATTTCCAAACACCTGTGCCCTGCATTTTACTAATAGCATTGCATGCACCTTGACTGAATCCTTACAATAACATAGAGTCTAATTGTTGTTACTGTTACCAGAGTTGTCCTCACCAGGTTCATGGTCACGGGTAGTTGACTGAGCATCCAAAAGCAGAAGTTTGTTGATAGAGAAGCCTCCAACACAGAGCAGGGGGACCCGAACGGGTTGCCATTGTCAGCTTGAAGTGTTAGGGCTTTTCTACTCTTCCCTGGGGTACCTCTCAGTGGCTGGGTCACTTTGTCTTGTGCATTGATTGGTTCTCTCTCTCCTAACATCAGTTTTGTCTCCCCCTTTGCCCCCCTCCCCTTAGTCTAGCAACTCCAGTCTCCCTCAGCTAGGGACCAGGCTGCATCTCCTCACCCCTTTCCCCGTATGTGCCAATCATTGCCAGCCACAGTGTTCTTGGATGGGCCACAAGTTGCCTTGTTTTCAGTGGACTTTGGGAGCCCCTCCTACCTTCTTTTTTCTCTCCTAGACACTCTTGCTCCCTTAATTTCTCTCTTTCTTCCCCGAACTCCCTGTTTCCCCCCCATGGGTCCCCTCATTATTATGACTGCTACTTTGTCAATCAGAAACTGAAGCTAATAAAGTTGATTCTACTTGCCCAAATTATTGAAGTTCGTGGTAAATGGCCAAGATGATTCAGTCATCAGATTTGTTAGACAACGCAAGCAATTCTCTCAGTTACTATGCTGAACCAAATAAGTATATATGAGATGGTTTCTTTCCAGGTTAAAGGAAAAAATTTAGGGGAGAAGAGTAAAATAGGATCTATCTTCTTACTTGTGCAAGACATTTTGCTGCCTGTCTTTTCCACAGTGATGCAGTTTGTCAGGTCTTTAAAACAATCCTAGTAATTGAGCAACCATGGACTGACTGTAAATGTAATTCCTATAAATCTACCTAAAGATGGTCAATTGAATCTATGAAATGTGAGGGCACTCATGGATACTTTCATATGTTGTCCATACATGGACAAAAATTATCTAGTGTACCCATAGATTTCCCTGACCAAACCATAACTGATAATTTGAAAATTTGAAGCACACCTAATTCGAGGTCTATAATTAATAAAGCAAGCACAGGAAGTACTTATGAAATAATGATGACGGAGTATCCACAGGATTCTGTGTTCCTGGTAGGGCAGATCAGCTTAGGTCAAAACTTTCCTATTGTCACGAGAAAAATTATCTAAAGGTAGTTTAGAGGAAAACAACTTCCTTGTTTTGCCATTAAAATTCAAACAGAGTGTGTTGGATGCTAAGTGCTACATTAATGTGTAAATTGTACAGAACACACTCATCTCTTTCTGTTCACTCACATAATTTATAATGCAGTAATAGCGGTCGTTTATCAGAGATATGATGCACACAAATGGTCCCCGTCCTCCTCTCTCTGTAGATACTTTAGATAGATCCATTCCATTAGGTAGTAGGAAGCTTTTTCCCCATAGGTTTCATAGAGTAAACAGCGTATCTAAGTGGAGAACTGCACACCTCAATTTGGACTAATGCATAAGGGAGCTGCTGAAACAAAAAACAACTGTATGGCTCCCTCTTCATCAGGAAAAAATAGCAACGTGACAAATTACAGGAGCTATACTAGGATTTTTCGATTTTGACATTATTAATATCTGGGACCCCCAAATTACCTGTTGTGGAAGACTATCTTATGCACTGTGAGATGTTGAAAATAGCCCTGGCCTCCACTCACTAGATGTCAGTGGCACCTGTTTAGCTGTGATGCCCCCAAATGTTTCCAGACATTGCTAAAAGTCCCCAGGGAGGTGAAATTAACCCTCCTGAGAGCTACTGTTTCATAAAAAATGTCCCAAATTGTAATAGTACCTGTATTTTATTTACTTAGATGTTTTTGCTTCAGTTATAAAGTGGAGTTATTTACTCAGATGAGAGATATATAGAATATTTATGTGACATATTCTATGGGTAAATGCATGACTTTATTTAGTAAATGCATAATATAACATAATATAACAATATTGGCAGGCTGCATTTGATTTAACGCTTTTGATATTTCTTCACTTTTACATAAAATTTATCTTTCAAGTGGGATGTATGTACGAGAAATCAGGAGAAAAAAAAGAAGAAAAGCGTTTAAAAGAATTACTGGACAGCACCTGTGGCTCCAAGCAGTAGGGCGCCGGCCCCATATGCCAGAGGTGGCGGGTTCAAACCCAGCCTCGGCCAAAAACCGCAAGAAAAAAAAAAGAATTACTATGCAATGAAAAAGGGAAAATCGAAGTTGGCAAAAGATAATTCTTAAGTGCCCTTCGTCTAAGAAACAGTTTTTATTAGCATTCTTTCTGAGAAAATTTAAGTAATATATGACTGAAAAGACAATTTTTGTATAACACAGATAGATTTTTCCACTATGTTCAGACAGGAAAATCACACAGAATTTTTGCAGTTAAGTTTCACCAAAATAAGAGAAATTAGCTAACGTGAGAGATAATTTTAATTCATTAATATAAAAAAACCCTCCATAAAAACTACTTACCACTAAAAGAGACTTTCAGATTCTGGCCCAATTGTTTCCTAGGGTGAGAGAGAAACAGTAGTAGGAATGAGATAATCACATTTTTCATCAGACTGAAATTAAAGCTGATCTCATAATTTTTACTTCCTCAAATAAGAATCTCTGCATTTCCAAGAAATAAAATGTGGTAGATACAGGAACTAATTGTTTTGAGTTAGTTCTTGAAATCCTATTAATTTTAAACATGCTTTTACCCATGCCTAAAGGTTTCCCAGATAGTTTTGGAGCAACTAGAAAGAGATTTTCTCTGAACATGCTTTAATCTCCATTATTAAAGGCCACTGGCAAAGGCAGCTCCGTAGGCAGCCAGGTAGTGCTGTTTTAGAATTGGAAATTGGCATTCCCTTAGGCCAGGAATGAGAAGCCTGAAAAATTGATTGCTTCCCTTGCACTTTCATGCATTTAAAATTTTTTCTACATCATTTTATTTCCCTATTCAATACTAAGCATCTATATATGAAGAGGCAAGGTAGAATTATTAAATAATAGCCCACGTTTTTTTATCATATGCTCACATTATAATTATGGCATACAGAACCTCTTATATGCAGTCTTATATAATTCTCACAATTTACCTTGCAAGACTAACAGGAAAAACAGTTACTGCAATTTTGCAGGTGCAAAATGTTAGGCCTCGCTGCGTTATGCCTCTACACACAGTTACTAACTTGAGGAGTTTGGGCCTAGAGTTTAAGGCAACTAAGCAATGCCTATAAAGTACATTAAAAGTTATAGAAAAAGTTATACAAATGTTGCCATAACTTTACTTCGGCTTCAGCAAATAAAGTTGTTGAAGTCAACAAAGCCCTTTTCAGAGATGTTGTTCTATGCGTGCCATGTTGAATGCCCTCTCTGTGCTTTTTAGCAAGCTTTTGCTTTCATATAAAATAGCTTCCCCTTCCCCCGGGCTCCTATTTTCTCTGTTTGCTCTTCCAGGTACATGCAGATGGCCAAATCTGTAGGAATTTTTTCTGAGTAATAGCTTAGTGATTTCTCTTCATTCACTCCCCAGCGTTTAGTGTCAGCACATTTGATGTCTCCCAACTACATTGCACACTGTGCTATTTGATTAGGGCGACCAGACGTCCCGCTTTTGGCAGGACAGTCCGATTTTTAACAATTTGTCCCGCGTCCTGCAGCATTTTTAAAAAGTCCTGATTTTTGGAAAGAATGCACTAACGGGCAGGAGAACAGGAAGGCAATATACGTTTTTCGGCTGCCATGTGGCTATTTCGCCAGGATATGAGTTTTATATTATTTTTTTAATTTTATAATGTTAAACTGTAATAAAAACAAATAATTGTTGAGAAGTGATTATCGAGAACGCTTATCAAAGTTTTGCATTGTTGTCAGGCCCTGCCCTGCCCCGCCCCCGCCCCCCATCAATGGTGTCCCCCTTTACCAATGTTAAAATCTGGTCACCTTATATTTGATGTCACCGTAAGTGTGTTTTTCTTATCTCCTGAACTGCACTGTAATTTGTTTGAGAAAGGGATATAAATGTTCATAATTCTTCTATTTTCCCCAAGAGTGAATTGATGGTGATGTATCTATTCCTAGATAATTAATTTTATGCAGGTATTAAATTGTTCCTTATTGATATTCTGATGATAAAATACAACCTTCATTGTATATTTATTAACATAAACTATTGTAAACATGTTGGACTGTCAAACCGTTTGGTAACAGTTTTCACACACACACGCGCACGCACACACATGCACACAGGTACACAGGCACACTCCTACATGCATTCACACATGTATAAACGACCATGCCCAAAACCTGGTTCTCAGGAATTTGTTTTTTTCCTGGTTGGCTGATAACCTTTATACTTAATTATTAGTTACCTTTCAACAGAAATATTATGCCTTGAGCATGTTCATAAGCCGTGTGTCTTCTTATGACAATTTAAAGATTAAGATAATGTAAAATATCTTAGACATTAAACAAGGCAGAAGAAGAAATTAGTAGTATTATAATTTGTAAGGCAAGTGTTTGCTTACCACTGTTACTATTTTAACTTTTAGGTTTAGAACAATTTTTCTAGGTTAACCAGAAAGCTTGAATGTATATATCTATGTTTACCTTAGTGTCTGATGAAGAGGAAAAGTCATCAAGAAGTAAGATTTGGGTACCTGCCCTGTCAATGTACTCTGACTAATTTCTGAAAAAATAAGATACTTTTTCTAAATTTTAAGGCACAAGATCATACATGCTCATGATGAATGCCCATCTGATTCCTAACTAGCTAGCTAATGATACATTTTATGTGGCTTGGGGTTTTATTCAAGAAGATTGCCTGTCATTTTCTAGCAATGATCATCATTATTAGTGGTAAGAAAATTATATATTCTTATTGATAGAACTATCACAGGGACTATAATGCTATGTTATAGGAAAGAATAAATGAAAACAATCTTAGTTTTTCTTTATATTATGATAATCTTTCATACTAAAGTGACATGCACAACATATTTAAAGGATCATGAATACATAAATGATTCCTTTTTAAAAAATTCTGTTGCTTCCTCTTTTGGTCTCTAAAACACATTATGTCAGAAAGATAGGTCGTTCTGTTAATGAAAGGTGAAAATATACATTTCAAATTTTGCTTGAACTATTATTTTTCTTCTTGGATTAGTACAGCAACATAATTTCCTGTTAGGACATGAAAGTGACACTTAAATTGGAGCTTTGGAGATGAATGTTATTGAGCCACGTCAGGGTCAGAGAAAAGCGTTTCAGGCACAGAGAATGACATGGCTGGAGACTAGAGATGAGATGGAGCATCTGGAGAGATGGAGCATCGGGAGATGTGAAGAAATTCGATGCTGGCGGATAGTGGGGGAAAGTCAGGAAGTGATGCCAGGTGTCATGATGAGATGCATAGTATTAATCATTCTGGATTTCATCCGTCACTCGCTGTCAGAGTTAAGGATAATTTTTCTACATTGTGGAATATAGATTGGAATAAGGCAATTAATGGGATAGTGTGACAAGGTAAGTGGTTACTGTAGGGAAATATAATACAGAAAAAGTTAGGTAATTTTTATCTTCTATGTGGCCTTGGAAAGCATGAAGATTTAGTGATAAAGCCCAATTTTTCTTGAGTGGCAGAGGAGACAACAGTGTACACTGCCTTGCCATTTGTCATGATAGACTACTTGGGACCATGCCTGCCTGTTAGTGTGTCAAGGACAGGGACTGGGAACAGTATTGCTTTTGGATTTGTTTTGTGTAAATTACTTCTAAGAGGATGAATTATCAATGTTAAGAAAGCACTAGGTACCAGTTTCCAATGAACAGAACCAGGGCTTCTTGGAGAAATGGTATATTCTCTCCCTAATGCAGAGAAAATAAAATACCATCACGTATTTAGTGCCAGAAAGTAAAGCTTAACGCAAACGAAAAAGGACAGGCTTATGTCAAAGTGACACAAAAGTCAATTTGTAAAAGTTCTCATGGACAAATCTAAGATAATTTTGGCAACAATACAAGCAAAGTGGGATTGACTATAACTTGAAGTACAAAATAAATGTGCACTGATGCATCTTTATATAAATTGTTGATTGGATGAATTTGTGAGTGATAAAGTAAAAGGTCTTCCTTACAGAGGGATCCCAAATAGTGCTTACAAATACTCCCTCCTCTAATAGAGATCCTGGAAATATTTCTATATAAATACAGCCAGTTTATCACTGAAAAAAGGGCAGACGATGTGATGTGGTTACAAAGTACAAAACAAATGTACATCCACATACGAAAAAGAAAACAACTAAAAAAATGCACCCCCGGACCTTACACCCTTGCAAAATTACTCAAAATGGATCATAGACCTGAATTTAAAATGAAAGCATCCCCACTGACAAACCCAAATTCCTGAAAGGAAACATTGAAAATGTGAGGCCGAAGTAATATTTTTTTCCCTGTCCGGCAGTGTGGAGCCAACATCTGTTAAACCCCGGGATGACTAGATCGCCTGCAGGATATGTAAACAGTTACAAGTAAAAGGAATCGCATTTAGGTCTTATACCCGACTTTAATCGAAAATTAAATGGACACAATAAAATTACTAGTGGTCAATGTTCATTTCAAAACATTCACATTATTTGACTTTAGCATGAAGGGTCACATGATGGAATGGTTTAAAAAGACAGATGAGAAAGAACAAATAAACATGAAACTGTACTTTCAACCTTGGCTGTAAAAGTAACGAAAATGCATCCCTAATGTTTCATTTCATATTTTATCTTTTATTTGAGATCTAATTTTTTTTTTTTTGAGACAGAGCCTCAAGCTGTCCCCCTGGGTAGAGTGCTGTGGCATCACAGCTCACAGCAACCTCCAACTCCTGGGCTCAAGTGAATCTACTGCCTCAGCCTCCCAAGTAGCTGGAACCACAGGCACCTGCCACAACGCCTGGCTATTTTTTCTTTTTTTCGGTTGCAGCCATCATTGTTGTTTGGCAGGCCCCGGCTGGATTTGAATCCGTCACCTTAGGTGTATGTGGCTGGCATCTTAGCCACTTGAGCCACAGGTGCCGAGCCAAGATCTAATATTAAACTAAGTTTGTTTGGGTAATTTTTTTTATTTCTCCAAATAAGTATGGCTTTTCTGCCCTGATAAATGATTCTCAATTAACACAAATTCCATACAATTTTTATCAGTATTTATAGTTTTAATCTATCAGACTTCAAACCTTTTCTATCACCAGCTCACTTGCTATTCACGTAGAAGTACAATGTCATATCTCATCTTGAATTCCTGCCATGTGACCCAAGGTAGAACAGGGAGCAAACAGATACAGTCATGTCTTTAAAATGGGCAAGTGCCTACAAGTTGTGATGTTTGCAGACTCTAGGATAGATCTGATTTGAAGACAGGCTGGACTCTGTGTTTTAACAGCTATTATTTGAATGCAAAAAATTTGTCACATTAAGGTTTCCAAGTGTTATATCGGTTATATATTTGGTTATATTTGTATAAGCAACTGAAGGTAAATGTTTCAACATTCTGAGTGTAAGCTCTATATAAAAACTGTAGGCAATGAGATTTTTATAATGACCTCATTGCAATTGTTCTAGCACATTTTATGGCCGTTGTATTAGTTTTCTATCACTGTGTAAAAATTAATTCATACGGAGGCTTAAAACAATATATATCATTCTCTTACAGGTTGTCTGAGTCAGGCAGAGCCTAAGTGAGTCCCCTTTATGCTCTCAGAAGACTGAAATAAAGGCTTTTGGCCAGGTTGCATTCTCGTCTAGAGTGTGGTATCCTCTCCCAGATTTATTGCAATTTGCAGAATTCAGTTCCCTATCTTTGCAGGACCCTCTTAAAACAAGACCCAGGCATTCAAGAAGAGACTCAAAGCAGCAGAATTTCTCACCTGCGTCTCCACTTGCTACAGGCTGGCCTCTGCATAGGTAGTTCAGAAGCCTCTTTAAGGACAGCAGGTGTGCTGCCTTGAGTCCCTTGAATGCCTGGATCCTGTTTTAAGAGGCTTACCTGGTTATGTCAGGTGCACCCAGGATGATCTTCCTTTGGATAAGAAATCTTGATTATATCTTCACAATTATTTTACTTTTTCTGTATTTCATTGGTTAACAGCAAGGTAAAATTTGTATCCACACACAGGGAGAGGAGATTACCAAGGATACGGATGCCTGTGGAGGGAATCATGAGGCACATACTAGAGTTCTAATGCTACAACTGTCCTGTAAAACCACTGTGCTCACTCGGCAGGTCTGCTGTGGATGGTAGGGCAAAAAAAAAAAAAAGAAAGAAAAAGCAAACAGTGTCATAGTGTCTAGGAAAACAAAATATAACCTCCAAATTCACAACCTTTTGTCCTAGCTTAAATTTCTGTTCTCATCCAATATTTCACTGCAGGTGGAAAACAATTATTAAATTAAACTGCTTAATTGATTAGTTCACAGTCATACTACTCTATAATAATAATTGAATAAATGCTCCAGGTTCATGTTTCATGATCCCAGTGTTGCTTGCCACTTTCTTCGTACAAGGAGCTGAGAAATGCAAGGGGAAAGATTCTTTATTTGAATATCAAATACTTTTCACTAACATTTTAGTTTAGAAGATATTAACCCAGGCTTCTCAACGCCAGCTTTCATCCCAGTTAGATATGGTCTTGTAAAGCAAAATAATTAACCTGTTAAACACAAAGGTTTAGGGAGACTGAACTTTTTTTTCTTTCTAAAAGTACAGGCTCAAATCATCTTCAAGTCCAAATATGCAGAGCAGAAACAAAAGCTACTCCCAAAAAACTGCCCCCCGAGGGAATGGGAGAATTTTCTACTCCACCATAAATGCTTAGATGCAGAGGATTTTATTCCAGAGATTTACAACACTCCACCCTTGAATGGTTTGAGAAAAGGCACTAACCACATTTGTTTTGTTTTATTTTGTTTTTATGTGCAGACAAATAATTCCTTGTAGGTGTTACAATGCCTCTGAAAGCCCCTAGAAATCATATGATAATTCAAGTAGCATAGAAAATATGTAAGATGCTAAATCACGAATCAGGCTCACTGCTACTTATAGGAATTCTTACAATTTACTGCACCTCCTTTTTTGTGCCGTGGTTTATCCAACAAAACATGTGGCCTATATCTAAGGTTTATTTTTAACTCAAGAAAGTACTTATTAATTTTTTTTTCTTCCCTACTTGGACTCTCAGAGTGAAAGGTAAAAAGAAAAAGAAAAAATCTTTATGTGGAATGTATTTCAGATTGTTTTTCCCGTATGTAAGAATTCCAGGCCAATTCAATTTCTATAAATGCTTTTTCTCAGGTGAGGAATTATTAGTAAAACTTATTTGTTCTTGAGTGTTCCTTTTTTTTTCCTTTATTAAATCATAACTGTGTATATCAATGCCTTTATGGGGTACAATGTACTGATTTGATATACAGTGTGGAATGCTTACATTGAACTGATTAACATAACCATCTCCTCACTTACCTATTTGTTGTGGTAAGACATTTATACTCTATTCTTAATAGTTTGGAAATGTACCATTGCACTATGTGCATTAGGTGAGGTCCTAGCATATACCTTTCCTCCTCCTGGCCTCCCCCTTCTCCTCCCCTATCGCTCCTCTTTCCTCCTTCTTTCTGGACTATAGTTATGTTTTACCATTCGTATGAATGTGTAGGTGATTGATTATATACTCATGTCATAGTAGTAGTCAGTACGTTGGATACTTTTTCTTCCATTCTTGAGATACTTTACTAAGAAGATTATGTTCTAGCTCCATCCAGGTAAACATAAAAGATGTGAAGTCTCCATCTTTTTAGGTCTGTATAGAATTCCATGGTGTACATTTACCACAATTTGTTAACCCATTCATGGGTCGATGGGCCCTTGGGCTGCTTCCATGACTTGGCAATTAAGAATTGGGCTGCAATAAACACTATGGTGCAAATATCTTTGTTGTAAAATGATTTTTGGTCATCTGGGTATATACCTAGTAGAAGAATTGCAAGACTGAATGGTAGATCTACTTTTAGTTCCTTGAGTAAGAAGTTTCTCCAAACTTCTTTCCAAAAAGGCCATATTAGCTTGCATTCCCACCAGCAGTGTAGAAGTGTTTCCTTCTCTGTCCATCCACACCAACATCTGTAATTTGGGAATTTTGTGATGGGGTTAATCTTACTCGTATTTTTAGTAATACGTTTCCTTTCTCCATTCCATGATTTCGTGAATATATGTCTGTGTGTGTGTGTGTGTGCATACATACACACAATATATATATATATATATGAAACACTTTGTAGACAGTAAATAGAATATATGTTTGTGTATACACACACACACATACCCCCAAAACACATTATCCTCTAACTTCCAGTGTTGTTCTTTTCTTTACCTAAGGGAGTCTTTTGCAAAAGAATAGAAGTCTTTATTTGTTTTTCTAGGAAAACATATGTCAATGTTACAAAATACTGAATTTTATCTATGTTAGTGGTAGTAAGTGATAAATATAACATTGAAAAACAGATTTAAATTTTATGGAATTAATGCCCTAAGGGCTGAAATTTGTTTTAGTATTTAGAGATACTAAGAAACATAGTCACCAGGATTCTTTATAGTTGAAGATATTAATTTTATTAAATTATAAATATATTATTAACTAATACATTTATTTGTATTTTATTATTTAATAAAATAACATCTTTTATTTTATCTTCTTTTTTATTAAATATAGAAAATATTATATTTTCAATTGTATTTCTTCATTTCATTTATTCTTGGCAAGAATAGAAGCAAACTGTGAAATCACTTTAAAACATACAGCAGTGTTATAGGTTGATCTGTGTCCCTCAGGATTCACATAGTGAAGTCCTAACCACTGAGTATCTCACAATAGTACTTGGAGTTAGAGGTATGAAATTAAAATGAGGCCATTAGGGTAGATTCTAATCACATGTGACTTGTAGTTATTTAAAAAGGGAAAATTTAGAAACAGAAGAAAGACAAGGTGAAGACACAGAGAGCAGATGGCTTAGCACAAGGCAGGAGGGGAGGCCTGAAGGGTCCTGGCCTCATAACCCTCAGACGAATTGGACCCTACAAATACCCTGATGGCAGACTCCGAGTAATTTCTTTTGGTTCAGCCACCCAATCTGTGGGCCTTTGTTACAGCAGATTTAGCAAACTAATGCAACTATTTTACAATTGTATTGTCTTACCTTATTAGTATTTTCTTGATGTCATCAGCAATAGCAGTAACTTCTGGAAACCAAATGCTTTAAGAGACAAGGCTGACATTGTCCAGTGAGATGTAATCCTCCCTGTGACTTTTGCTATCACTTAGGGATCATGTCCTACATTCCATCAGCCAATTGTGAGTTCTGATTCCATGATGAAGAAATCATATAGCCTAGTGATAAAGAACCCAGACTTGAAGCCAGGCTCCCTGGGTTCTAAGTCTTACTTTGTTATTTGCTGGGTGTGTGTTTTTATGTAATTTACTTTATCTGTATGCATTGCTGTCTACATATTTTGTGGGGCCTACTGTGAAACGATAATGTAGGGTACCTGAAAACAAGGCAGAGAAAAGTGATGTTAAAGACACATAAATATTAAACATAGTTTTAAAAAATATATTTCTTACTTAAAAAATATAAAGGTAATAGAGAAAAACAATAGAAACTCATTACAAAAGTAATATTTTTGTTGTCATAATTTATAAAGCAAATAATGAAAGATCAACAAAATGTTTTTAAAATGGTATAAATTCAACAGAATTAAAGTTTTAAAAACTGAAATTTGTCTTAGTACATAAGAACATATTCACCAGGATTCTATATAATTGATGTCAGTGTCTTGATCATAACATTATTCTGGCTGACTTCTGCAAATTCATTTATTAGATCATCAAATTTATACTTACAGCAACTTACTTCTCCAACAATATATTTCAAAGTGACGTTAATCCCTCTTGGCAAGTACAAAACCACAGATAATTTTTGGTAATCTTTAATACCGAGAAGGATCTTTTTAATCGTGTGACTAGTAGAGCTATTAGCTATTAAGAGCATTTTTAACTCTTAATATACGTGGATTTTATGTAATTCTGAATTTAATTTTGAATTTATAGAATGATATCTTAATACTTCTTTTTTGATATTTCCTGTAACTTATAGAATCAAATTAAGGAGCTAAAAGTGGACTTGTGATATGTATATAATTTAAAATGTCTGTTAATGTTTTTTATCTCTGTATCCTTAATTGCAAGAGAAAAATGAATTTTAGAAGAGTTTTCCTCATTAATAACAGGTTAATTTGTAGCTTCATACAGAAATCATGTTCTTTTCTGGACAATATGATGATCTTCAAATTTAATTATCATTTTCAAGCCTATGGATATTCGCTTTATCAAATTGTGATAATTTTCATAAGCGAGTGTTTCAAACTTTTTGAAGAATTCTAAACACTTTCTCATATGTTTATTGGATGTCTTTGGGTAGCTTTTTAGTTTGTAGTAATTTGCTAACACAGTATACCATGCATTAATGCCTGTGCATTAATAGTTTTTGTAGTTCTTGTTCAGCCCTCAGGTTGGACACTTAATATTCACGCACATGCCACAGGGATGGGCTGTGGGGTTAGAAAGTCTAGCCACACTGTTCCCATGAGACCCAGCACTGCTGCTGTGCTGGGTCCCAAAGAAACAGCTCTTTGCTCTTGTGGCCAGGACCACTGTCGCAATCTTTACTGCATCTCACTATGGCTGCCAACCTGGACGTAGGTCATATTTGGTAATCTTTGGCACCCAGGGTGCTCCCACCCTGACCTGTGTGCAGGGCTACCGGGCCAATTGCTTCACAACTCTATTGCTTGTTGGACCCATGATCCTGAGCCTGACCTTGCATGGACACATTTAGGTTTATCTCTATGCTCACTCCATGATCCCATAAACTTCAAGTTCAATGATAAAATTATTAAGAATTTCCAGGTGCCAACAGCAGACACTGAAACCAAGCACAGGGTGTCTCTGATTGTGGGGTCCCCTGGCTATGCGGCCTGCCCTGTCTGTGCTTGCTTAATAGTAGAACTGCAATAGTAGAATAATAGGATCTACCTCATGGAATTAGTGATGATACTAAATGTGATTCTATACATAACAAGGTCGATCCTATTCATAGCATACACTCCATACATACAAGTTTTGTATTATTCTAATGACGCCTGAGAGTCAGTTACTGAGTCACTCCTTCCTGAGGGTTCATAGTCTAGTTGGAGAGACAGGCATGTGAACAACCCATTACAACAGTATAATTAGTAAATATCACTAGGCATTGAGAATATAAAGATGCCCTGTCTGCAAAAGATTTATGGAGGTGAAACTGACATACACATGGCACATTATTAAAGTTTAATACGATTGGTGTGCGCTCCACTTCCAGTCAGAATGGAGAAAATCTCAAGAGAACATCACTACTACTCTAATATCAAGCAAAAGAAAAAAGAAACAAAGAAAAAAAGGCGATAATGTACAAAATTTTAACATTTTTGGAACTCATCGGAAAGCCAAGATCGTAAGGCCACTAAGTGAACAAAAGGTGACAAGCAGCTCCTCCCGAAAGAGAGTGACTGTGCAAACGATGTTGACTTTGGCAGAGTGCAAGAGGAAACGACAGCAGATATAAACATGTCCAAGAAAAAAACATCTGAAATTTTAAAGAATTTTTAAAGATTAAGTGTGGGTCCTCATCAGAATTTAGAATTTCTAGATACTCCAGACGCCAAGTGCCTCAACGTCTCCTGAATGCCTTAACTCAGGCCTCCACTGGGTGCGTAGGAGAAAGCCTGGGATCAGGAAAGGGAACCCGGGGGAATCTGCTAACCCCCCTCAGTGGAGCAGGCATGTAGATGGTGAGGGCTGCTGCCGGAGACAGGCATGAAACCCAGCCCCTTCTCTAAGGAAGCAGAATTCATTCACTACTGAGGCAGAGGTGGGAACGCTCCCAGCCACGATTTTGTATTTCTGCAGGGATACAAACAAAGTTAGCACAGGAAAAGACAGGAAACTGACTCTTGCCTGAGAACCCTCCCCCACTCCTTACACCACAGAGCTCTGGTTGTGGGACGGGACCAGTGAGTAGAAGGAAGGTGGAAGGAACGCTAGGGAACTCCATCCAGAAGTTTAGTGCGCAGGGCTTACCTACCACTGAGACGGGAAAAGGAGAATGGACACATCTCCCTTCCCCTACCGTGAGGTTCGCATCCAATTATATAACCAACAGAGGTCAACTGCTGGGGTAGCAGCAGGAGCACAGACAGGGACTCCTTCCCAATCACCTCCCAGACAGGGCTGCTCAAAGCAAGAATTAAGAGAAAAGCCATCCAGTGCTCTAAGCTTTTACACAAAGCACAGGTAGCAGCCGTCTTCAGTCAAAGATGCAGAATTACCTCCTTTGATATTTAGGCCATAATGAAAACCTGCCACTAGGTGGCGTAAACCGCGACCCCTGCCTGTACAGGTCACCTTGCCGGAGGTGCAGCCTCGCCCTAGTCTTTTACTTTGTCTTGTCATATTACAGCCCTGCATTTAATATCGTGTCTTTCTTTATCATCACTTGCTATTGTGGAATTGAATAAATACATATGTGTTTTTTAATGTGATTTCTCTAAAATGGTATGTTCTGAATATGGTACACAAACGCAGTCACAGAGAGAGAGAACTCTAAGATTAAATAATTTTTAAATGTTCTAATTTAATTCTCAAAGAAAGTTTTTGATTCCCTGAGATTCTAATGAGACATGGAGATATGATTGACAACGCGTGCATGGAGTATTTACAAGGTCTGGAAGAACCAGCACGTGCTGCTTGTGGATTACCTGGAGAGGAGGGCCGTTAAATCTCCCCAGTGTCAACGTGCATTTCTATTCTTTGCACTAAGTTTCTACTTCTAGCATGCATTGATGAGCTGGCCTAAATCAATTATTACTTTGGTAGGTGTAAAACAATGACTTGTTACTTCCAAATTCGTGCTGTTTTATTTCTTACTTTGGCCTGCAAAATAGGAAATAAGTGTGTGACCTCACTCCAACTTGGTCTCCTGACCTCTTCGATAATCCTCCCTGTGATTAACGCATTGTGTGCGCACTTGCCCTTTTTTATTCTTTAAACATATCCATTTGCTTAGCACTCCCAATCGGATTGTTGTATGGCTTAATTCTTCTTATCTTTCATTTCTTGGCTTAAATGTCCTGTCTACAGATTTTCCTTTCCTGACCAATCAGTGTAACCAGACAGTGGCCTGCCCTGTGTTAGAGGACAGTCCTTAACATTCATCATAGCATTCATGGTATCTGACGGTTACTTTGGTTCTTTCCTATTTTCCCTCAAAAAAATGTCATTTCCCAGAGAGTAAGTATCTTATTTATTTCCTACTTTATCACACCGGGTGTAAAATCAAAAAATGTGTTTTTGAGTAACAGAAACACCTCAGTTTATGCACTTATTAAACTTTTTCCTTTTAATTTCTTATTAATGTTAGATATAAAATATGGATTTAAATTTTTTAAATATATGTAATGGCTGCAAACTAGTACAGTCGCCCTGGAAAGAAGTGTGGAGATTCCTCAAGAACTAAAATAAACCTTCCATTGGATCCAGCAATCCCATTTCTTGGTGTCCACCCAGAAGAAAAAAGTCATTTTGCCATGAGAGCATCTGCATGCAAATGTTTATTGCAGCACAATTCACAACTGGAAAGGTGTGGAAACCACCCAGTTGCCCTTCATGACGCAAATGGACTACTGAACTGTGGTATATGTATAACATGAAATACCATTCAGTCATAAAAAGATGAAGGTTTCATGTTTTTTTTTTTTTTTTTTTTGTAACAACTTGGATGGATTTGGAGAGTATTCTCCTAAGCAAAATATCACAAGAATGGGGCAGTGCCTGTGGCTCAAAGGAGTAAGACGCTGGCCCCATATGCTGGAGGTGACGGGTTCAAACCCAGCCCTGGCCAAAAAAAAAAAAAAAAAAAAAATCACAAGAATGGAAAAAAAGCCCCACATGTACTTAGTACTTAATTAGCACCAGTAGATTAACAAATCTATGCTCACATGAGGGAAAAACTCAATAAAATTCAAGTAGGGAGAGAACTGGGTAAATTCCCATCCATCAGCAACATCGCACAGGTATAACGCACACTTTCTGGGTGAAGAGAAAAACTACAACTCAGACTTTAACCTTACAGAAAGCAGATTATGTCCCTTAATCCTAGGTACCCGCATATTAATCTGAAATTTAAAAATATAATATATGAATATGAATGTGTGTGTGTATATATAGAAACATTAATAAAATGGTCCAGGAGTCCTGCTTCTGGTAATGCCAAGGGTAATTTGGTTCAACTGAGATGGAGAGAGAAAGATATGGGAGAGAAAGAGGAGAGAGAGAGAATGAATGGGGAATGCTAACAAAGAATTAAAGAATGATAGGGCCAAATTCCAAAAGGTAATAAATGAAAGCTAGAGAAATATGAACCTGGTCTTTAGTGCCACTTCTCCTTTAGGAGTAACTGCCAATTCTTGTAGTGATCTGACAGGTCAAGGAGTAGATGAGAGAGATTTTGAAAAATTTATAGGGATAAAATTAAAAATTGAGTTCAAGTCTTGCCAGGAGGCACTGGCAAATCACTCAAGCTTTTAATGAGAATTCGGATGGTCTAAACCTCTGAAAAAAGGGGGAAACGTATTTGCAACTTTTAATTGCGATCCCTGATAGCATTAAAGTCATTCCGGTTTGCTGACAATCCTAACTGCCTGCATAATGAAATGTAAGACCCCTCTAGAGAAAAGAAAACTCTTCCAGACCTTAAATCCTCTTTTCTTATTTTAATAATGAACCTAGCAAACAATATAGAACAACCAGGCAAATGAAAAATTAAAGAGAGAAAGTGGCAGAAAAAGAATAGGAACAGCAAACAATAGTAAATAATGACAAACTGGTTAAATGGTTTAGAAAGTAATGCGTATGTGTACATTGGAAGCCAAATATTCATCTCAAAGGCTTTCAATGTAGCTATTACTTTCTAATAAGAGTGGGTAACAAGTTTCTTGCTCTTTCCCCTCAAGACATTTGGCCATGACCTTGCTTCTATCTGTCAATAGCAACCCCTTGGTTCCAGCGCTTAGTCTAAGGCAGCGCTTCCCTCTTCACCTCCTTTCTTTCTACCACCCCCTACACGTGATTGGTTAGGAAACCTTCAGTCTTATTTCAAAACAAAGGTCAATACAGAAGCTGACTTTTCCCATTGCCTCACAGCTGCCACCTTGCACCTAACTTAGTGTCTTACCCTTTCTTGTACGCTCCGCTGCTTGTATTCTCAACACAATCGCCAGTATGACTCCCTTAAAGCACAAACCAAATCAGATTGTCCTCTGCTCAAAATTCTGCAACAGCCACCTTTGTTCTCAGATTTAAAGATGAAGTTCTTGAAGTGGCTTATGATACTCTACCTTTCCAAGTTCATATCATAGCCTTAGAATAAGTTTTATATCTGTAAAATGAACTACATCTACCCCACCTAAAATTTGACTGTACCACTATGTGCCACAGGTTGTTGGTTAACTTTAGTTCTATATTTTCTAATTCATCTTTTAAAAATTGAGTCAAGCCAAAAAATGCAATGACAACTATTTACTGGAAGCTTATATCAATCCTTAAAAACAAAAACTCACACTGGGGCAGTGCCTGTGGTTCAGTGTGTAGGGCCCTGACCCCATATACTGAGGGTGGCAGGTTCGAACCCAACCCCGATCAAATTGCAACAGAAAAACAGTCAGGAGTTATGGCAGGCACCTGTAGTCCCAGCTATTCCGTAGGCTGAGGCAAGAGAATCACCTAAGTCCAGGAGTTGGAGGTTGCTGTGAGCTGTGATGCCACGTAGCTCTCTACCAAGGGTGATAAAGTGAAACTCTGTCTCTAAAAAAAAAGAAAGAAAACAAAAAACCTCACAGTTCCTGGGTGAAGGGCAAAACTACAACCCAGACTTTAACCTTACAGAAAGGGAATTATGTCACTTAATCATATGTATCCCCATATTAATCTGAAATTTAAAAATACATTATGCATAATTTATATGTATAAATATATTATACATATATTATACATATATACATATATATTATACATATATTATA
>NW_003852402.1:33197351-33228062 GCF_000181295.1 Otolemur garnettii | reverse complement strand
TATATTATACATATATATACATATATATACATAATTTATATGTATAAATATATGTATAAATATATATATAAATATATATATTCAGGACTCCTGCTTCTAGTAATGGCACCAGAATAAAGTTTCAGTCATTATAAGCAATTAAATGTCCTACGAATTACGTTAGAGAATAGTGGGAAAGAGGGGGGTCACTATGGGGTAGAATGAAGGAGGTCTTTCTGGTGATAGAACAGCTTTTTAATCTTGATTGTGTTACAAAAATATATACATGAGACAAAGCCGCAAGAATTAAATATGCAAAGCACATGTGAATGAGTGCAAGTAAAACTGGTGAAATGTGAAGAAGGCGTATATTATAAAGAAGAAATAATGTTGATTTATGAGCATTAACTGCTGTTGTAAACAAGTGATGGTTTAAAAAAACTCGCGATCTTATGAAAATTTAGTTTTAGTCTTATTACTTTTATCATTTTTGCTTTCATATAATGTTTTCTGACTACTGCAACTTCTCTTTGGGCACCAGATAGCTCATTTATTAACCTACTTAAATTTACTGATTATCTAAATATAAGGGAAACTGGATATATGACTATTACCTTTATTTTCTATGTGTATTTTGCTTTTGTATAATGTTTCACAATCAAAGCAATTTTCCATTGAACTCAGTGGGCCTTTTACTAATCCAGCTCAATCTAATGATAGTTTAAAAAGAAATAGACTTGCATATAACTAGGCATGGATGTGAAGGCCTCTATGACACAAATGGAAAGAACCGCATGGAGCAGAAAACTAGAAACAAGAGTACACTCCTAATTACTATAAAGTTTTAAATCCTTTTGTTCACTGAAACAAGTTTAAAGCGGCATTTCAAATCAGAATTGTCAAAGTTTGGAACTGGAGATTTTCCAAAGCGTCATTCCCCTGGTCATTCCAGAATCTATGTTTTCTACCTAAATACAACTCATAACTACTTTTTGACTATAATTTATTTTCATCCATCAACACCATTAGATTATGTAATCGAACTAAAATTAGAATAATAGAAGTGAAGACAACGCTATATAATCATTTAAACTTTTTTAGCAAGATGACTAATACATCAATAAAACTAACAACCTTGGTTACTGTCCCTGTGACCTGGACCCTCCTAGTCCACATCCTGGATGAGGATCTCAGACGTCACCCAGAGTGGAAAGTGCCCCATGTTAGTGGAAAACTGGAAACCGCATTTTGATATTCAGTTCTAGGGAGGAAACTGTTTTGTCGGAAACAATTTACTTTGCAATTTTTTATTTCAATTATCTGCAGCATGATGGCTAAAATGTGCTTTCTTCTCTTTGGTTCTGATTAGTGGAGGAAGCTCAGAGAAGTCACGACAGCCACATGAACACAGCTGCCAAGACCACTCCTTATAAAGAGGGTCATTTCTACACAATAGAGAAGGCAAGCGCATTTCCTGCCCCGGTCAAATTTCTATCTACCTTGAGATAGAAAAATACCTTCCGCCTTACTTTCCCAAATTAGCATTAAATTGTTAAAGAGAAAGAAAAATTATATCTTTGAGTGTCACGCAGTATAAGACAAATAATTGAAATTTACCTTCATATCAATGTTTATTTTCACATAAATGTTTTTATACTTAAATACATCTTAGTACACATTATGCTTATGCATCTTTTGGTAACTATATTTCTGTTTCTGTGTCCACAAAACTAACTTAATTCCACAATTTATAGCAAAATATCATGTAACTTCTTAAAATATTCAAGAACAAAGAAAACCTAAGAACATTTGAACAAATGATTAATTTTTATATAGATTTTTCTTTCTTTTGGAACATCATGTAGCAATGTTTTATATAGAAAATCTATACTATTTCAAGCAATATTTACCGAACTTCTAATCTCTCTGTTCTTAAAAGGCTTTGGATACTCAATTTAGGGAAATATTGGTACTAATCACATCATGGTAGATTCAAAATTTTAAAGTTTCTAAAATTTGTGTCAATATTTCTCATTTGTGAATCAATTTCAAAAAAACAATCTGTTTATAACCACATTTTATTTAGTTCACTCAATACACATCGATTGAGTGTTGAATTTATACACAAAAAATTTGTTCTGTGTGACTGAAACAGCAATAAACAACAACAAAAAAAATCCTGCCCTCAGGTAACTTAGAAAAAATGGGTGTAATAATATAGAAATTACTGATTGCTATGGAAATATGTTGACTTTCCTCTGTACATTAATTTTTTTCTCAAAATGATTACATGTAATGGTTATTCATCTCTCTTCTCCTTTCACTTACACTTTAAATTGAGTTTTTAAAACTATAGGACTATTTTTATTTTCGGGAGATGATCCTTTTTCATTATACAGACAAAACAGGAAGCATAGAGTTGACAATTCTTATAGTTCTTTTGTCTGTGACCCAGTTCGTTTCAGATAAGTCGATTCAGAACACAGATACCATCCAAATAACCTGTGGGCAAATCTAGCAGTGAGATGTTGTAAAAGAGTTTTTATTTCTGTATTGGCCTGAAATACTGATAGAATTTCTCAAAGTTCGTGCTGCGTTAAACCTTTCGCATCACCAGACCATCTTTGTTTTGCAGGGTATGCAGTTCACGTAGCTGCCGTGGTTTGAGTGGCTTGCTTGACACGAATGGCACAATCCCATCCTTATGCTCTGACTCATTTTCATACTTATTTTGATTAGAATTTTCCTAGGGCAAAGAACATGCCTTATTCATCAATTTAAAATGAGAGAATCCAAAAGAAGGAATTACAATGGTAGTTAAGCAACGCCTATCTACTGAATTATTTGTTGTTTATGTAACTAAATTTTGAGGGGATAAAAACACAAAGGGGCCTTAAGGTGAACTCAGGGGAATTGCTTAATCTATCAGAGGGAAGACTTACCTGTTCCAGGGACAGGAAAGCAAGCTCACCCTTGAGAGTCAGCCTAGGTAGTAATTCCTTCAGGAATGAGTTCCTGACCTTCCTTCCTACTGGTCACCCCCTCTCCTGACTTCAGATTTTAGTCCTTCTTTATCCTCCCTCAAAACCCTGCCTTTACATTTAGTACACAGCTCATAATTGTGAATTACAATTCCACAACTGACAATAAGCTTTGGGGGGGCAAGGGATATGTTTCAGTGTTATTCTTGACCTGTCACCTAAAATTCAGTAATTTGAGTAATTAATGTACTTTAGAATGTTGCTTGAATAATTGAATGAGTGAATGAGATGCCATCCATTTTGCGTGCCTGTATTTTAGTTCACACAACTAATTCTTCAGAACAGTTTTCATTTTACCATCTCCGCGATGGTTTTGTTTGCCGGGCTTATTATTGTTATTATTAATTTTTGAGACCGACTATCATCCTGGCTAGAGGGCGGCAGCAGCAGCATCGTAGTCCCCTGAAACCTCAAACTCCTGGACTCTTGTGATCCTCTTGTTTCACTCAGCCTGCCAGGTAGCTGGGCCTGCAGGCATGTGCCAAGCTTTCAATTTTTTGTAGAGATGGGGGTCTTGTTTTTGCTCAGGATAGGGTTGAATACCTGGCCTCAAGCTGTCCTCCTGCTCTGGTCTCGTGGAGTATAAAGATTACAGGTTGAGCCACTGAATGAGCCCAGAGTGATCTTTTTAACCAATGAAATCAATCTGAAACATAGAAGTTGTGGTTATTAATATGGAACGTCCCTTATCAGAGCTAAATCTGAAATCCAAAATAGATTGAAAGAATAAATCAGGCAACATAAAGGCTGAGGCTTTTGTGTCAAAAAAGACCCAGGTTGGAATACAGGTCTTCTTATTGGTAGGACATCCTTAGGTACATAGTTGTTCAGAGTCTTAGATTTTAAATAATGCCTATTTTACAATATTGCTGTGAAATCATACATATAGGTAAAGAGTTTAGTCCTATGTTCATCGTATATCAAACAGGATAACCTTTAATATTTTATAAATATAGGCCTCATGATTGTTTAGCAACAGTAGCAGAGCAGACAAAAAGGAACCATCTAAGAAAGATAAAGGAAACCGAAACAAAGATCAGTGTGAGTTCATATGATACACTGTATCAAAAATACCAGTAACAATAACTCCTGGCGCAGGCAGCCCTTGAGGAAAAGGCCTGGAAGGAAACTTCCTGACGGTGAAAAGATAGTTGCAAAGTACCTGTGACTATGGAGATCAAATATTCATGTTTGCCCGGGGTAGATTCCCTTCATGCTTCTGATTTACTCTATCAATAGCTCTCTGTTTCACTCTCCTAATTGTTAGGGATTAGACAAGGATTTGTGCGGTTACTTTATGAAGATTTATGTGCTAATCTGGAACAGTTTTAGGAGGAACTTTTCGAAATACTTTTCTTTGTCATACAATAAAAATTTGTACAAGCTTGTGTAGGAATAATTTCATGTTCAGTACATAAAGGCCCAATTTGATCAAGATTTACTCAAATGTATCTGAAAACAGACACCTTTTTGGCAATTCACTAAGAATATCATTTTGTTGGATGCCGATTTTGTAAGTGACTTCGGCACTTACTTTTTTTGTCTTTTGCTCAGTTGTGATAATTTACTTCTATACACAGTCATTTAGAAAGAGATTTTTGTTTTGTTTTGGTTTGTTTTTTTTTTACTTTGCTTAAGGCAAAGATTCAGGAAGATGAAGTAGTGAGAGCTGTTCATTTCTTTCTTTCCCAGTTTCTTTAGACTAACAATGTTTCTAACAATTATTTAATAGAGGAAACAATATCTCATAGAAAATTCTTCTTCGTGGTCATTGGCCAGTCTTCTTTGTTACCTGCAGAAAAACAGTAGTGTTATTTCAAGCAATTTCTACATGAGTCTTATCTTAGCCATAATCTAAAAAGCAAAACAAAGACAAAAAATAAGCACAGAAAGTTGCATAGCTATTTATAAAAACAAAGCCTTTGCTATCATGCTGGCATGGTGGTGCAAGCCTGTAATCCCATGTCCTTGCAAAGCTGGGGTGAGAAGATTGTTTGAGACCAGCATGGAGAATCTAGTGACACCTTATCTCAAAAAAATTTTATATATGAAAATCGTCTCTCTTACAAAATCTGTTTTGAATGAACGTTCACTGTTTGAAAGTGTTACATATATCTTTTGTCAATCTAAATGCTAAAAAATTAGTTATGAAAAAGAACGTCAGACTCTGCTGATGTACAAAGGAACAACATGTTTAAACTACTATTCCTAAAAGTAAAAATAGAGATATGGATCACACGATTAGAAATGAAATACTTTGAGAGAGTCTTCATATTATTAGAAATTTGTGATTGAGAAAATTTGCATGGTGAGTTATAAACACAAATTTACGATTATGATTCCAAGAAAAAATTTAAAAGATTGAATAGTATTTTAAAAGAGTTTGTAATCAGTGATGGAAGCTGCTTGGAGAATGAAACTAACTGTGAAATATCAATGTGTTAACCCCTACCTGTAAGTAAGATTGAAATTATGCTTAGAGTTGAAGACTGGCAGATTTTTTTTTCTTGCCCTGTAGCAAACATCCACAATCTTTTTAAAGTGTATAATTACTGGTAATGAGTAACTATTTATTATATTTTTTACTAATATTAATATTCTTGATATTCAGACCATTTAAAATTATAGCATTTTTATGGAAAAATACATTAACTTTAACCTAATGTTTCATATCCATTTTTAAGGAAATATTACTTTAAGAAGTTTTAATGGGTTATATTAAAAGAAAAGAAAGGAGGCTTTTAATTTTAAAAGCTGTCAGCCTTCTGGCTATCTGGTGTGGTTTTAAGTGTGGGATCTTTAATTTCTCTTATATCACTAGTAAGAGTTATGTTTCTTGGCCCCATTTTAACCAAACTGAAACTTTTGATTTATTTTATGTAGCACTCTGCTATATAATTATTCTGGGCAGAAAAATGCTCTTTCATGTTCTAAAACTAAAGAGGATAAAGAAGTGTGGTTGCGAGGTACGAACATAAGATAACCAAGTCAGTCATTTTATTTTCAGGTTTGACTCTGTTTCCATTTTATTGAGATGTATAATCACTGAGGTTATACTTCTTATACCTGTTTTAGTCCCTGAATACCTTATATTTCTTCCTTGTATTGTCCAACACAATTAAAACGAACTAATATTTGTTGATGTCTTTTCTTTCTTTGCACTCCAAGGTCCGTGAAGGTATGCCCAATTAAAAAAACAAACAACTACTATTCCCCTCTTAATAAATAGCACCACCAACTAACCAGGAGCAAAACCTGGAAACCAGTAACCAGTGAGTGCTTATTTACATGGTTCTTTCTCTCATTGTTCATATAAATATGTTATGAAGTCTTGGTTGATTGTAATTTCTAAATATTCTCTGAATCGAAACATTTATCCTCACTTTATCCTAATACGACTCTGAACTCTCTTTGACTTCTGACTGGGTTATTTGGGTCTTCCCCCTGACCCTAAGTCACCCAATACATTTGCTCACCTGCAACCAAATTAACTTTCAAAAAGCAACTGTAACTATGTATCTTTGCTTCCTAAAGTGAAGACTGGTTCCCTGCCTCCTCTTCATTCTGATTTCAAGCCTTGCTCCACCATGAGTTTGTGGTATAGTCTCAGGAACTTATTTTAATCCTTTATAATGGCCACGGTACATCAAGGCATCAAACTGGTACTTTTTTGGTAGCTTTACCAAAAAAAGGCTTTCTTCTCTTTATCTACTATTCATCCTCACATGTTAGTTCAAGTGACACTTCCCCAGGGAAGGCTTTACTCACTCTCTTTTCTAGGCCAATGCCTCAATTTAAAGATTATCACACACTATGAACCTCCATTTACAACATCTGTCAGAGTTGAAAGTTGCTATTTGTTTGTGTAATTATTTGATTAATGTCTGCTTCCCCCATTAAGAAGACAGCAAAAGAGCAGAGACAGCATCTGCTTTGGCAGCTAGGACAATGTTAGACATACAGGGAGATCCAATAAATATCTGTTGAATGAATAAGTGAGTAAGTGAATAAACGCAAGTCTATTCGTCTTATAAAGAAAGGAGGGTGTAGGCCACAATACTTGCCTAATGAAATCAGGACATGTTAGTGGTAATCTTTGAGTCCAGTGGTGATGTGATGGGGAAATAATGCGTTGCTAAATATAAAATTCTAAAGTCCCTACTATAGGTTAAAAATAGAAAAAAATACAGACACATAGAACAAAAATTAACCATGGTCATCTACAGCTTCCAGAGAACGACAGCCATCCAGAATGATTTCTGTTACAATCTGGGGCAGAAGAAAACTTGTCCTTTCTGATCTGCTCATCACAACAGGTTCATCATAACTTTCACTGATCTTCTATAAGCTTGCCGAGTTTGACTATTTTCACCAAATCCACCCCAAACAATGTGGTCTTAATATTGCCAGTAATCTATTGAGTACAGCTTTTTTTCTACCAGAGTGTCTCCGTCTGTTTGTGCATCATGGTTACTATGGTTAAAAAATATGCCCTGAGAATGGTCTTTTGAAGCAGCTATCACACTCAGGCAAACAGCTGTTTTAGAGTTGATAAGGCTGAGAAAGTAGATAAGGTGCAGAAACGTTGCCACTGGCTAGGATGGCCTCAGGAGATACTGAATATAATATTCCCAGAAACATAATTTAAAATATCAGGCAAATACGTCTCTACTGTGCAAGCTGGTAATCCTGACTATTGCAGGAAGAGAAAGCAGGTTCCCTGCAAAAAGAAAGTAATTCAAAATTATATTCTAATATAATAAGAAGGGAGAATATAGGAAAAGGAGAAGCCGAGGAAAGGAAACAAGAATGAGAGGGAGATAAGAAATTAAGGGAAAGAGGAAACATTCAAGTCATTAAGAGATACCATATCAAATTTTTGAAATATATGATCACTTCCCATCAGTGATAGAATAAAATTATATTGTCAAGCACTATAATTATTCTCTGATTAAATCAGTACTACCCTTGTCTCATATGCAAAATTAATGGCAACATTCCAGCACCTAAAAGATCAGATGATTACAAGATTTGTAAGAATTTTATAAAACATATTAATCAATATACTTTGTCACCCTCGGTAGAGTGCTATGGCTTCATGGCTCACAGCAACCTCAAACCTTTGGGCTCAAGTGATCCTCTTACCTCAGCTTCCTGAGTAGCTAGGACTACAGGTGCCCACCACAATGCCTGGCTATTTTTGTAGAGATGGGGTCTCGCTCTTGTTCAGGCTGGTCTCAAATTCCTGAGCTCAGGCAATCCACCTTCCTAGGCCTCCCAGAGTGCTAGGATTACAGACATGAGACACCAAATAATATGAACTTTTAACGATTTATAACAGACTCAATTATTTCTTTTTGAATCTTATAATTTTAACTGAGACATATCTATAAATTAAATCTTCATATATTATAAACTAATCCCATCTCTTTCTTAAGTGCAGTCACGACATATTGTTTACAAACACTTGTGGCCTGTACTAATTAACTTCTTACACATTGAATATGTTTACACATCCAAGGGTTACCCATCCCTTAACTACCTAACATTCATGGATCACTTGAGTCTTTATAAGGAGATTATGTATGTTGTTATAGACTGAATTATTTCCTCTGCAAATTTTTGTGTACAAGCCCTAACCCCAAATGATACTATATTTAGAGACAGAGAATTTATAGAGATAATTAAGGAAAGCATCAGAGTAGGGCCCTAATCTGATAGAACTGATGTTCTTACAAGAAAGAGAAAGTACCAGGGAGAGACCCCATCTCTTTCCTTCCCTTGTACCTGCTCAAGGGAGAAGGCAGCCACAAACAAGAAGGAGACCAGAAATTGCATCTTCTGGTATCTTGATCTTGAACGTCCAGCCTCCAGAACTGTGAGAAAGATGCAGAGAACAAGCAGATGGACTGTTAGTAAAGACACACAGACAAAATCACACTGTCAGCCAACTTAACTGGAATGACGTTTATCACGATGTCACCAACGACAGCAGAAGAGACATTCTTCTCAAACGCACGCTCTTAGATGGACAACGATAGAGCCTAGCAAGGGTGAGCAAGGGGATGGGAGACCAGGACTCTGAGGGTGGGAATATAAAATGTTATAACCACTTTGGAAAACAGTTGAGAATTTTTTAGAAAACTAGTTAACTCTACACCTCTCATTAACCATGTGTGTATACAATGATCCAACTATTTTCCAAAATATGATGTATTTGGTCATGGAATTAATTTTATATGAACATTTATCTGCATAAACTAATTGTGATATATCTCTATAATGGAATGGCATTCACCCTAAAAAGAAATGGACACTAGCTATGCAATGCAACGTAACTGAGTTTCAAAATAATTATGCTGAGAGGAAGAAGCCAGAGAAATAAAAACAAGTACATTTTGCAGATTCTATTAATATAAAATACAGCAAATTAAACCTAATGTATGTTGGCAGAAAGGAAGCAGGTGGGGATCTGGGAATGTGTGGAACCAGATCTGAAATTGGAAATGAGATGAGGGGAAGTGCTTTTGTTTTTAATTGGATTAAAAATCTAGAACTGTGCCTGATATAAAAAATGTGAAATGTATTTTTACCTTTTATTATTATTGATTTATTTTCTATTTTCTCTATACATATACACGTGTTTATTTGGTTTCCACTTTTTGCCTTCACAAAATTAAAGGGGCTTAACATTTAATACCAATACCAATGTTTAAGATAAGGACTAGAAACAAAAACTCCTAAAGAACAAACGAAGATAAATACAATTGGAAAAGAAATCAGATGATTGCTGCAACGAAATATTGAGCAATAATAATAATAATCATGCAAAAAAGTAGCATTCACATTGTCAGATAAAAATATGTCTATCATAGAAAGCTTTGACTCTGAGGTTCATTATGGAGTCATCAGTTAAGTTCTTTTTCCAAAGTCTCATAAAATAGAGAATATTTCTTTTTCTTTCTTTTTCTTTTTTTGCTGGGGCTGGGTTTGAACCTGCCACCTCCAGTATACGGGGCTGGCGCCCTACTCCTTTGAGCCACAGGCACCGCTTAAGAATATTTATTTTTATAAATAAAAATAGAAGATAATTTCAAAACATAGATCATGCCAAATCTTATACACAATGGAAACTGTCTTTACTTTTTTAAAGTTAGCTTTGTGACTATACAAATCACTTAATCTGTCTCAGTTTTCCATCTGTAAAGTAGGCATAAAACTCAGCCATTTCACAAACTTCTTGTGAAACTCTAATGAAATGTAGATGAAGAGCACTTTGAGATATTATAAAACTTATAAACATTATTCAGAATTCTCCTACCACTAATATGTGTATTGTATTAGAATTTGCAAAGCACTTTCTCTTCCACAACTTGCACAACGCCTGGGGATGGGCTCTTGGGCATTTTTGGAAAGACTCCATGATCTCATTCACTCCTTTGTACCTTCATTTCGAGATTAGCCCGGCAGATCTCACTTTTTAAATGGCTTGCCTAATTTTATATGCCCTGTAACTAGTAGATCTCATATCAGCTTTCTACTTATAATGTCACAAAGTATACTTTTTATTGTCAATAGAGATAAAAGAATATTGCTAAATAAATAATAAATTTGTAAGCATAATTAATATTGAAAGATATCTTTTTCATTTAAATTGCTTTTGTTCATACCTAACTCTGCTTTTCATGCATTCACAGAACAAATGTTCCTTAAACATCAATCGGCCTATAGGTGCTGGCAATTTGGCTATAAATAGTGCATAAAAATCCCTTGTCTTATGGAGCTGTGACTGAAAGCATGGGGCAGTCTTTAAAAATAATTTTCAAAACTAAAGGGCAGCAAACATGATAAGAAGAATAATTGTTATACCATAATATTGGTGAAAATATGAATTTAAATTTTTCATTGTAAATGAAATACGTTTCCTAATTTTTATGGCTTTTCAAATACTGAATTTAGATAGTGGCTATCCAAGTTAAGAATATTTGCTTGTTTCTATACAGTGCAAAGGGCCATCTCCACTTCCATTCCCTGTCTGAAATACACTGAGGGGAATATAAGGGAATAGTAGTGATTGGGTAACTGCAATTCATGCTTTTTTGTAGGATGGTTTTTTTTTTTTTTTTCCGGCTTTAAAATACTGAGGGAATATTGTAATGGTCATTTCGTGGAGACACACTGCCCAGTTATCAGCTGTTGGGCATGCAGATTCTATCTTCCTTGTTTACTCAGACAGTCAGGAGGGGACTTGGATTTGATGTTCCTTAGAAACATTCGTTCCCTTAACTGATTCACCTTTTTAAAGAGGGAAATCCATTTTTATGGTCATATAAAAATGCTATGAAGACATCAGTTCACTTCATTTTCAGACATAGTAAACTGAAAATAGAATAAGTGGTTTTTATATTTCCTATATTGATGTTTTTAAATATCATGAAGGTAATCCCAGGAAAAGGTGAAGTCATTCAGGTGAGTTCCTGAAATCTCTGTCCAGGAAGCTTATTCAGCCATTCAAAAATTGTGTTTTTGGAGTGAGTCACTAACATGTAAGTCCCTACTTAGCTTATGCTGTAAAGGAGAGCAATATAACTCATAGAAAGATAAGTGGTAGTCTCATCTTCCACAATCTCATCATCACCTAAGATTTTTAAGGAATCATCATTAAAAAAAAAATACCTAAAGGTCAGTAGGAAGTAGTAACAGTAAAGTGGAACCAAGTGATTTAATAATTTAGAAAGCTAGTAGATTCGAACGTGATTCTGTACTGTAGGTGGTGTTTCCACCAAAACGTGGCAAGTTAACCAGGAACAGGTGGAGATCATGAAAAAAGTCAAAGCTGAGGAGAAAAAAATCAAATTCAGGAAAGAGTATTTAGGGGAGAGTAATTAGTTCCTACGTGGCTGTAATAGAAAATTGTTTTTAAAATATTCAAATACACCTATAATGCGGTAGATTATGACAAACAGGGAAATAGTGTCTTCAAAGTAACTGAGATGGAGTTACAAATAACCCCTTAAAAAATAATAGCTTACTGGGCACCTCCTGTGGCTCAGAGGAGTAGGGCACCGGGCCCCATATATGGGAGGTGGCAGGTGGCTCTGGCCAGAAAAAAATAAAAAGATAAAAATAAATAGCTAACAATAGGCCACAAGTCAGTTCGAAACACCCTTTGATTCCTGTTCTCAGAGCTGGTTTCCTCAGTCTAATCGCATATGCTGAGGCACCCTAAGACAGAAAGGTCCAGTGTGAAAATATGAAGGAAAATGGAGGCGAGATATTAAAATAAAGAAACAGACACTTCTCCCCCAAGTCTATTATTCCATGAACAAATAACTTAGGAAATGTTCACTTAAATAAGACAGCTGTCTCTTAAAACACATCTTGCAGCAATTTCTCCAAACTCATATTTCTTAAAAGAAGGGGCCCATATGATTTCCTACCAAGATTGCACCAATGAATCACTCTAACGAAATCAACTTAAAAGGTTAGAAATAAGAGCATACTTCCTTACAACTATTTTGTGCCTTTCCTGTGGCCCCTTAAATTTTATATCACTTTTATTTGCAATGAACACTCTTCATCTATTATTGTAAACACAGAAATCACCAAATAGGAACGTCCATATTTTACCATCAGCAAATCTATAGCCTTTCCTGTGCCTGAACCAGTCTCCTCCCAGAATCAGTCTCCTCCTCCTCTTCTGAATATCACTTCTCAAAGCAAAAGTTTATGGTCCCATTTGTGCCTCTTGTCCCATTGCATCTCACTGTTTTAAGAACTTCATTTCACTATTATGCTCTCTTTCTCCTGAGTCTTGAATCAATCCTTCTCTGATCAATTATTCCTGTCAACATTCAACCAGTCTCTAATTTAAAAAAAAAAAAAAACCTTCTCTTGACCCCACAACTCCCTCCAGTTACTGTACTATTTCTCTGCTCTTCTGATATTTCAAGATTTCTGAGGGGAAAAATAAGGACCTATGTGCAGCAAATTTATTTCTTCATCTCTCGTCTACTCTTCAATCCTTCAGTCCAACCTCTGATTCAATCTGTGGAAGGCTGAGCAGTTTCATCACCACTTACCAAAGCTTATCACTGCTTTCTAACATTTTCTTTCCCTTTTAATCTCAGTACACACCCTGATTTCTTCTTTGCCATCTCAAACCAATGTTTTTTGGTTTTGTTTGTTTTTAATTTTTTTCCTGTACCTTCTTGGATTCCTTTACTAGGTCCTTTGTTATTACCTCTCTGCCTGGGGTCCAGGGACAAGTAAACAATCCCTATTTTTTTTTTTATCATAATTGCTCTTTGAATAACCACGGTGCTAAAATGTTAATGAGGGTACATACAGAGTCTACTTCCCAATCTAGGCAAGACTGTAATATATATATCACTTCTTAAAATCCAGGCAAATTATTTAATTGTAGAATATATTAATATTTCCCCAAATTCAGGTAGTATGCATTCAGTTTTTTCATTCAATAAATATTATTCAGTGTCTACCATATGTGGATGAATTAAAATTTAAATAAGTATAACAGAATAAGTAAGGTAGACAATATCCCTGCTTTCAAGGGAACATGAGGGACTAAAGATAAAAAGGAGGCTTTGTGGCTGTTAGCTAGAATTAAGAACATTACCACAAAGGATTAAATGATGGATTTTCACCAACTCATACCATAAAGACTAAATTCTGCAGAATACCATATTGGTTTTACTTGGGAACATATGCAAAACCAGATTTACTTGACTTTGCCATGTCTCTGAACCTGAAGATATTCTTAGAGTAAAAATCTGAGATGGGGTGGCACCTGTGGCTCAAAGGTGGCAGGTTCGAACCCAGCCTAACCAAAAAAAAAAAAAAAAAAGAAAGAATGAAAGAAAAGAAAAAAAAAGTTTAAAAAAATATCTGAGGGGAGAGCCCTATACATTTTAAGATGTACCCTTTTAGGCAGGGCTGGCAAAAGTGGGACCTGATGGTTGAAAATAAGCACTATCAAAAGTAATGGATTGCATTAAAAATATTTGGCATTTAAAAATGCAGTCTAAAGGCTGGGCACAGTGGCTCACACCTGTAATCCTAGCACTCTGAGAGACTGAGTGAGTGGATTGCTTGAGCTCAGGGGCTGGAGACCAGCCTGAGCCAGAGCGAGACTCTGAGCACTGCAGTGGGTGCCTGTAGTCCCAGCTGCTCAGGAGGCTGAGCCGAGGGGATTGCTTGAACCCCAAAGAGTTTGAGGTTGCTGTGAGTTATGACACTATGGCACTCTACTGAGGGTGCCAGAGTGAACTCTGTCTATAAATAAATAAACAGAAAAATAAAAATGTAGTCCAACCTCGAAAATCAATTCCCAAGCCCATTTTCTGCTCAAACTTCAGTGAGTCTTTTTGATAATGAAAAACTTAGAAACAGCTCATGTAAAATACCAGTATCCCAACTGCAGAATGTCTATGGAATCAGGTGATGTAAGAGGTCTTTTTAGGAGATGCAACTTCAGTTTCTCAGCACTTATGGAGAGGTCCATCCCTTTATCTACCAGTCGGGTCTGTAGCACATATGCAAATGGAAGAATTTATTCCAAGTCAAAAGAATACTTTTAATAAACTAAAATATCAATTAATACAAAATTTAAGCTTTTCTTAGCTCAGAGTCAAAGCATTCTATAATAGTCATACTCTTATTTGACAATGTGAATGTTCCTTTCTTTGCATTATTATTATTATTATTGCTTAATACTTCAGTGCAGCAATCGTCTGATTTCTTTTCTGAATGTATTTATCATCATTCATTCTTTCAGATTTTTGTTTCTAGTCCTTATCTTAAACATTGTTATTGTTGGTAAATTTTAAGCCTTTTTAATTCTATGAAGGCAAAAAGTGGAAACCTAATAATCACATGTATATGTAAAAAACAAATAAATAAATAAATAAAAAATTTAAGCTTTTCTTCATGTAAACCTGGATAGATGTCCCAATATTTCTTTGTCTCTCTTTTCTTTTTGAGAAATTGAGAAAATGTGACTAACAGTGTCATTATCTAATTCATCAAACTGAAATTGTTTTGAAGGGATTATAGGATAAGGGTGATATTCATGAGTTCTTAAACTGTGAAATTAATTAAAATATCATCTATTACTACGATCATTGATATTAGCATAATGATAGTAACAATAATAGCACAAGCCTTCCAGACTAAGGGTTTCTTTTTATTTAACAATGCCTTTAATTTATGCTTTCTTATTATTTTTATTCATACTCGGAAACTCCCTTAGATCCCTTCTATTATATAAGACATTTTAAATGTTGAAAATTGAGATCATATATTGTGGAAAATGAAAGTTTATTCTATATGTCTATTTGACTGGGTTTTTGCCAGGAAGCTGTCAAGGTAGTTGAGTTAGACAGGCCTAGCCTCAATGATGTTCTATCTCTTTAAAATATTTTTTTTGTGAATTTGACAAATAGCAATTACAAAATGCAGCACCAACAGTGATAAATACTCCGATTTTGGCCTGTCAAAAAATGAACTGAAGACTAAAAGGAAACTCATGACAGGAAACATCTGTTCCCTCGTCAGCCCTGCTGAGATAATGAGGATACACCTTCTGACATAAAGTAAATACCAATAAAATTAAATATTATTCTAAGAGTCAGGTGGTATGAAAAATACATTATCTTGTTGAGCTTAAGAATGAGTCTGTAACTTAAAAATGAGACGTGTTCCTCATTGGTTAAAACATAATAGGAAAGCTTTGGATTATTTTATTTCTGTATTTTAATGAGGGAGGTGAATGAGCACTTCAGTTAGAACTTCAAAGGCATAAGAATCACCAAGTTGTGTGATGAGCAACATTCTCGCCTGTTTTCTAATTACTCTTGATTCTAATTATCTTTAATAGTAGGAAACTTTCCCATTATAAAAAACACATATGAAGACATGTTTTTACTGACATTTATCATTTATTGAATGATTTTTATGCATACAATATTATAGCAGAATATTACATGTAATTGGTCTGTATTTAAGGTTAAGAAAGGTGAGAATTCTGATTTAGTTCCTTTCTGCCTCAACCAAGTAAAGGTGATGAAGGTTTTCATTCTCACACCTCTTCTTATTTGTACCATCACTACCTCTTCGGCGATCCAGCCTCTGTTCTCTATTCTGTGGGAGTTTCTGGGATGAGGAGATTCAATAGCAGCCTAGGGCATTGAAGGAGTAGATGGATTACATAGACAACATTCCTGCTTAGCTGAGCAGCAAGTGATACGTAGCAGTCAGAAGTACAGGAATTCTTAGTTCTTACCAGGGAAAATGTGCTGTACTTATTGAAATGTGGTACATTAGTCTCCTGATCAAAGCTCAGTTTATACAGGACACAGATTGAGGGAAGTGCTAGCTGCAGGAGAGGTTTAGAGGAATGCTCTAATTATGCGAATTGACAGCAGGCTGTGTCTAGAGAAGGCCAATCAATTATCCCAAGAGAATAATATTTCAATCTACAATATATGGAGCATTGAGGAGAAGCTTTGCCTATGTTAGACCAGCAAGTCCTATTAAAATATAACTCATGCCAATTACAAACATTTAGATATTACAGTAGTTACAATTAAAAATTGTAAAAAGATGCAAGTAAACTCAATTTTAATAACATTGTACTCAATGTTTCAAGAATGTTATCATTTCTACATGGAATCAATATGAAATTATCAATAGGATATTTTACACTTTTTCATTTTCATACTAAAACTGGGAAATCTGGTGTTTCTTATAACTCATCTTAGTTCAGACACCAAAATTTCATCAGAAAGGTATGTTGGATACGTAGGTGTCATAAACTTATAGTTGGAAAAGTAGATTATACACCTAAGTTGTATTAGTTTCCCCAATAACAATTCATTATTGTTTTTAAATGTTAGTTTTTAAATTTAAATTAATTGAAATTGAAATTTAGGTTTCTGGTCATACTAACTGCATTCACATGGTGAGTAGCCGCATGTGGGAAGTGGCTCCCAGGCTGGGTAGTGCAGCCGTAAACTGAGAAGTTTACACTGGAAAGAGCAGTGATGGCGGAGGAAGCATTTTGAAATGCCAGGCAGAGAAAACGGCAGGGTGTGTAACATTTAACCTAGATAATCAGATCAGAAGCAATCCAATGGTGACTGAAAACTGACTTGCTCAATGTTCAGCCCTTTTGGGTTATGCTGATATACAAATCCAGAGTGGAGTATAATTTGAGCACACTTTCAAATTTAAAATAAGTAAATAAATAAAATATCTTTGTACAAAAGTGTAGGGAAGTCTTTGATAATTCTTAGATATCAACTGGTCAGATTTATCTGATATTGATGAAACATATCCACATCATACTACTCCCTTATCCAAAATCTCAGGCAGTGAAGATAAAGGCTGGTCTCAGATTTAGACTCAGAATATAGTATTTTTTCTACTGTGTCAAATAAGCCTCTAACATAATATTAATACTGAGTGAATAACCCACAAATGCAATTTTGATTCATACCGTAGACTTTATCCAGTTTTTTAAACTATTAAACACAGGATGGTGCTTTTGTTAGGCAATATCAAATGGAATGAGTAAAAAAAGTTAAAGATACAGCTTAAATTTAAATACAAAAGAATATATATCCCCTTAATAATAATGAAAACAGCATAATTGCAGTTAAAACTTTAGTTTTAAATTTAACAAACCAAGCATCATATCAATGTGATATAAGAAAATTCTCAATTAAAACAAATCCTATATAATACATGTAATTAATTGTCATTTCCTGAACCAAGCTAAACGGGAAATATAAATCTAAGTTTGCCTGTTTGACTTTGCAGGTGAGAGTCAAGGAGTTGAAAGCATACGTGACACACTTGTGATTATTCACCAATTACTTCCACACCTTTTATGTGCTAGAATAAAATATTGTAGTGTTGTTCTTTTTTTTTTTTTTGTCTTTAGAAAAGAATCATACACAGGCTTTCCATCTATGCCAAACTGAACATGTTCACACACCACAATTATTGCTCATCGTGGCATATATCTTGTGCTATCTACATCATCTCTGCAGACAAATGAATAAAGGTTATATAAGTCTATAATTCCATTGTATATAAATTATTCAACAGTTATATATACAGTGTGCCCTTGTAACTGCATAGACAAAGCTATCAGAAGTATACCCATAGAAATAGCTATGAGGAGTTCATACTTTGTCTTTTTTATCTGCAAAGTTTATAAGAGAACAAGCAAAGCCTGTTTTTCAGAGCTTGCTGTAGCAAGGGAGCCAGCCACAAACACTCGTGTTTTGGCTAAGACCGGAAGTCAGGCAGAAGAGTGGGAAAACTTCATAGAGGAAAAAAGTAAAGTCTTCAGGTAGGTTCTGTTTGGAGGCCATTGGCCCAGGGAAGCTATAGGTGAACTAACCAGAAGTAGGACGTATTTTGTGGTTGTTAGGGATGCATGTTTGGCTTTCCTTGGTTGGTTCTAAGTCGGAATTTGGGACACAAATTAGGGAAATTGTCAGTTACTAGTCTAGTCCTGGCCATTTGGGGACTGATGGTTAGAAGGCTAATTGTTTATTTTTCTAGATTGTTGCTAGGGGCAGCGTTCTGACTTCACTGTCTGATTTATGGATAGCAGACTCTTTTCCTAGTCTGGTGACTATAGAGTATGGGTTGGTTTCCTGGGCTTGTCACTACAGAATGTGGGTTAGTATTTTATTTTTATATATGGCCCGGCCATAATCCATTTGTACGTTCAGTCTCTCGGCATCCATAAATAATACTTAACTGTGAAATTTTTAAGAACTAATCAACTTGGAGATTATTTTGTTAAATAAATATTTTTCTTCTTAAAATAATCATAATGGCACTTTCTTTGCTTTTGTTTTGCAAATTTTACTCTGAGAGTATATGAACTACACAATCCTTGTTAGAGTTTCTTAGAAAAAAAAAGAAGTGCAAAATACATGTTTAAATGTAATTTTCTAAAATCTTCAATCATAATTTGATGTCTCTTTGAGTTTTATGTTGCTTACAACCAAAAAATAAATTTGAATTTAGGATAGATCATTTAAATAGAAATACGATCTAAATGGTTTATTAAGAAACTTTCTGAAAATGATATGACTTCCTTTTACTGGTCTTAAATTAGGAAACAATGTGCTAACACTAGAATTGTTTTATTTTTAAAATCTCAATGATTTCAATGATATAGGCCCTGGGGTTGAAAATTTTGTATGAAGTGTTTAAATTTAAATATAATATGGCCCTCCACTTTTGGTATCTGAACATGATTAGACAAAGAGAGGAGATGAGAAGTGAATGAATCTTATTCAATAATTAAGTCAGTTGGATAGAAATTTTGTATTTTACTCAATATGTCAGCTGGGGATCACAGAGTTCTAAAACCAGATATTTTATTTATTTATTGGCTCAGGTCTATAATCTTAGCATTCTAGGAGGCTGAGGTGGGCAGATTGCTTGAGCTCAAAAGTTTGAAACCAGCTGGAGCAAGAAAAGGCCTCTACTTCTACTAAAAAATAAAACAACTAACCAGGCATGGTGGCACACACCTATAGTCCTAGTTACTTGGGAGGCTGAGGCAAGAGAATTCCTAAGGCCCAAGAGTTTGAGGTTACCTAGAACTATGACACCATAGTACTCTAACCAGGGGAACCGAGTGAAACTGTGTCTCAAAAAAAAGGAAAGAAAAGAAAAAAAATGAAGTTAATGAATACTTATATTTCATAGGATGATTGTATAAAGGAAATTTGGATAGAATAGTGATAAGTCAAACATCTTGAAATGCTCAGGAATAAATTGACTGTGATGTCTCATCATTCTTACATGTAAGGGAAGACCAAACCAATAGTTTCCAATAATCATACACTTATTTCCACAATAAACTGGTGGCTTTTACAACAAGAGAAATTTATTCTCACAAAGCTTTGGCAGGTAGGAAGTCTCAAATCACAGTTTTCTCAAGGCCATGGTCTCTCTGAAGGCTGTCAAGAACAGCCTTGTCTTTCTAGCTTCTTGCAATTGTCAGAAATCCTTGGAATTCTTTGGTTTATGGCAGCATTATTTCTGTATCTGCCTCTGCCTTTATGTGGACGCCTTTCCTGGGTCTCTCTTTCTGTGTCTACATTTCCCTCTTAGAAGAACAATAGTCATTAAATTAGAACCCGAGTCCAAGATTAGTCCGTTTTACCTTGAACCTATAAAGACCTTATTTTCAGATAATGACACACTTGCAGGTATCGGAGTCAGAATTTCAACATATCTTTTTGGAGGACACAATTCAACTCCCGACCGTGACCAAATTTGCATCTGCTAAAATTGGATTTCCTAGAGAGAGGTTCATCTTTTTAGCTTAAAGATTTAATCTGATCTATTTTCTCACACAGTATAAAATTTTAAGCCTGGATGAACCCTAGGAGACATATAGATACCACATTTGCTCCCATGTATAATTCTCACCCATGTTTTTGGCCTAAACTTTTAGGAAAGTGCCCCTTGCGAAAGTGTCCAGCTCTTGGCCAAGAGAGTCACATCTGGGGAGAAATAGTGCTCCCTTGACAAACATGCAGATTGCACCAGCATCTCTTTTTTTTTAAAGTAGCTTTAGATTTAAGTTGACCAGGATTCAGTATACAGGACTATTGAAGTGACAGCAGTTTGCTGTCACTTGTTATAGGGAAGCAGGACGTCATCAAGGTCAGATGCCGCTTCTTCCATGAACCTTTATTATCTCCTCTTTGCCCCCAGACTTTCCTTTTTTCTAAAGCCTCAGTTGTATAGCAACAAACAATGTAAATGCATACTGGGCTATTGTATTAGTTTGTTAGTAACAAAATACTAAGACTGGCTCGGCGCCTATAGCTCAACCGGCTAAGGCGCCAGCCACGTACACCTAAGGTGGCGGGTTCGAATCCCCAGCCCGGACCCGCCAAAACAACGACGGCTGCAACCAAAAAAAAATAGCCGGGCGTTGTGGCGGGCGCCTGTGGTCCCAGCTACTTGGGAGGCTGAGGCAAGAGACTCGCTTGAGCCCAGGAGTTGGAGGTTGCTGTGAGCTGTAATGCCAAGGCACTCTACCCAGGGGGACAGCTTGAGGCTCTGTCTCAAAAAAAAAAAAAAAAAAAAAAAAACAAAATACTAAGACTAAAGGGCTTAAGCACTAGAGGTTTATTTTCTCATAATTCTGGAGGCCAGACGTCCAAATCCCGGAGGAGTCACCCAGTCGTTTCTTCGGAGCTCTCTGTTGGTTTGCAGACAATGGCCCCTTATGCTTCTTCACTCTGTCATCCCTCTCTCTCTGTTGTTCATGTAACTATCCCTTCTTTTTTTTAAATTTCTTATAGCATAACTGTGTACATTAATGCAATCATGGGGTATGCTGTTTTCATATGCATTTTGAAATACTCTCATCAAACTGGTTAACATAACCTTCATGTCATTTTCTTAGTTATTGAGCCAAGACATTCATACTCTGCTTTTAGAAAGATTCACTTGTACCCTTGTAGGGTAAACCATAGAGGTGACCCCACCAATCACCCTCCCTCCTCCCTCCCCTCACCCAACCCCTTCCCATATTCTAAGGCTATAATTAGGTTATGACATTCCTATAAAAGGTATGAATTAGTTTCAAAATAGAGCTGTGTACATTGGATACTTTTTCTTCCTTTCTTGAGATACTTTGCTAAGAAGAATATTTTTTAATTGCTAGGTACAGTTGCTTGCCCTAAGGACCCCATTTTAATTTAATTGCCTCTTCCAAGATCCTGCTTCCAAATACAGTTATATTTGGAGGTATTAGGGATTCATACTTCAACCTATGACCTTCAGGGGGACAAAATTTAGTTCAAAGTAAAGAAAATAATCCATATTTTCTCTCATTCTTCTCTCACATAGTGAAAGGTGTGAGAGAAGGATTCTCATAAATATTTTGGGGCTTCTCATAACGGCAAGAATGTTTGCTTTGGAACTGATTAACAAGTTATCATTAGTAATCGTATGTCAAGTTTAAATGACTGAATATATCCTACAAATCATACTCTATTATGTGAACCAAAGTCATTTGTTTGAACTAAATTATAAATGTTTACACCCATATTTTCCCAGCATAAAAAATTATCAACATGATCAAATCAAATATTGCTACAAGGAATTTTCTCTTCTTGTATGCCTCCATACTTTATTTTTTAAGCTAATATGTATGTATTTTCCACTGCCCTGTGAATTTTTTACCTCATTCTACTTTATGTGCAAGCAGAATATTATTTTATGGGACATTTCATTTAGCTTTATGACTTTCTCTTTTGCGATATGCAACATGAAACTCTTTTGAATGTCTGTTTTAGAGTTCTCTTTGCCTATAGCCTCCCTGCTATATTCTGGTATCTACTCTTCTCAAGGGAGAAAATGTCCTTGCCTCTTATTTTTGCAAGATAATAGTCAGTGGAAAATCTTTTTACTAGGCCGCTGCCATTTCTGCTAAGTTGAAAATTTAGCAACCACTAGGATACAATGACAAAGCCACCCAGATATTCAGTCTCTTCTTGGAACTGTGCACTGATATGAACTCTGTGGTTGCTTTCATCTTCATGTGATGGCAGCCTGTCCTTTACCTCACTGATACATGTCAAGTGATACTGAAGCCAGAATTCTTCAAGGCATTTGTAGGATAATTTCAGCATGTGTATGATAACTAAGAGTCTTTTTTCTTAAATATCTTAATGTCTTAGGAAAAGAACATCAGTAAAAGTTAGAGACAGTAGAAATAAAATACCACCCACAAATGAGTTTTCCACGGTAGTTCACACCTGTAATCCTAGAAGGATTACACATCTGTAATCCTTGGCACTCTGGGAGCCCCAGTGCAGGTATATTGCTTGAGCTCAACTTGAGCAACAGCAAGACCAGTCTTTACTAAAAATAGAAAAACTAGTAAGGCATAGTGGCACATGCCTGTAGTCCCAGCTACTTGGGAGGCTGAGGTAAGAGGATTGCTCTAACCCAGGAGTTTGAGATCTGCTATGAGCAATAACACTATGGAACTCTATTCAGGGTGACAGAGAAAGACTCTCTCTCTCTCACCAAAAAAAAAAAAAAAAAAAGTTTCCTTGAGATTAAGATTACAAAACTCAGCTGTTATATAATTTTTACTCTAGTACTCAATAAAGTATTTATGCCTTAATTTCCTCAGATGAGGAATTACCAATCCTGAAAGTGTAGATTCTACATAACATATATTTAGTAATGACCTTGAACATGGGAAAGTTTAGTATAAATCCTGTGCATTTCACACATTAATGATTAATAATTATATTCTCAATAAAGATTTTTATTATACAGAATCTTCAAAAGAATTTCAGTTAAAGTAGCCAAGCCCACCAGAGTCATCTTCAGCCTAAAGAAAGACAAATAATTTAGACCCGCAGATAGGGGCTGAAACATGTTTCTTTCTAATTCTCATGTTACCATATCAATCTTTTCATAGTTCTCCAAATTTTCATAAATGTTTTGAACATAAAGAAATTTTCTACATTTAACACTGTATGTAAGAATACACAAAATAATCCAATAGGGGGAAATTATTACCCATAGGACAAAAATTTTAGCCATATTCTCCATCTTTTTCTTCCTTCAGTTTTCTCAGAATTCAGTGGTTCTTACCCCCCTGTGGGTCGCGACCCCTTTGGGGGTCTCCTGCATATCAGATATTTACATTATGATTCATAACAGTAGCAAAATTACAGTTGTGAAATAGCAACAAAATAATTTTATGGTTGGGGGTCACCACAACATGAGGAACTGTATTAAAGGGCCGCGGCATTAGGAAGGTTGAGAACCACTGTCTCATATGATGACAGGAGGTGAACAAGAAGATCATGAAGAAAACACCTTTGAAAAATTTAGGATATACATCTTTGTTATAATGTGATTTTTGGTCTTCTGGATATATACCTAGTAGAGGAATTGTAGGATCAAATGGCAGGTCTATTTTTAGATCCCTAAGTGTTCTCCAAACATCTTTCCAAAAGGAACGTATTAGTTTGCATTCCCACCAGCAGTGCAGAAGTGTTCCCTTTTTTTCACATCCACGCCAACATCTCTGGTTTTGGGATTTTGTGATGTGGGCTAATCTTACTAGAGTTAGATGATATCTCAAAGTAGTTTTGATTTGCATTTTTCTGATGATTAAGGATGATGAGCATTTTTTCATGTGTCCGTAGGCCGTGGAGGGAGAGTAGTTGGTGGGACCACACCTATAGTGCATCTTACAAGGGTACATGTGAAATTTACTATGTGTAGAATATACATGTCTTAACACAATAACTAGGAAAATGCCGTGAAGGCTATGTTGACCAGTTTGATAAAAGCATTTCAGATTGTGTGTAAAACCAGCACATTGTACCCCATGATTGCATTAATGTACAAACAGCTATGATTTAATAAAAAAAAAATTAGAACATTCACTTCTAGAAGCCTAAGCCATACAAACACATACTGTTTCTAGATCTTTTTCTTGTTACACTTTTATGACCATAAAAATAATATGTTCACAAAAATAATACCAAAATCAAAATACCTGTATATTCTCCTAAGTGTTGTAGGGGAGAAAAATATATATTTTCTTCTGATCTTAGTTTCATAACAAAGACCCCTATAACAAAGGACAGTTTAACAAAGGAAAAGCAAACAAACTTATTTAATATAAGTTTGCATGATGTGGGAAATGGGCATTTGTGTATTTTTATGGGAAGTCATGCAGAAGTATCAGTGAGGGAGGAAAGTGTGTGATCTAATAATAATAAGTGGGGGGAGATTTAGGGGAGTGTGTTTGTTCAGTGTCCTCCTGGAGTCTCTGTGTTTTGAGGATAAGGATGTTCCTTTCATCGGGGTTAGAGTGAGCACGTCTGCAATGAAGGCTTTGTGACCTAATTCACAGGAAGGTTGAAGAATGTTTTATGGCCTGCTTTAGGGGAGGAGGGAAATTGGAGAGTGACAATCACCTTTCTGCCTCTGCAGTTTCCTCAAATGCCAAAGTGCCACGATGTGGTGTGGTATGTCCTGAAACCCATCAGTATCCAAAATTGCAAATTGACAACAAATTGCAAAACATATTACTCAAAAGATGATGCCATTGAATTTTTGAGCAGTCCTATCACTCTACTGATTTCTATAACTGAAGTCAGGATAAGTCCTCCTTCTCAAGATGATGATCTTGGCTTTCCTTCCTTTGATGATCTTCTATTACTTTTATTGGAAATGTTTTTCTAAAGCCTTTCAATGGCTAGAGAAAGAAACTCAGTAATTGACTTTGGACACTGGGATTCTGCTTCAGAAAGACATTTACTTTCTTTGTTAAAGACTGGCTTTGCTGGAGAATTTGAGAGGGGAAAGATGGAAGGCCACTTTTTTCTCTCCTCAGAGGAATAGCTTTCTCCTACCTGTGTTTTTAACAAAGAAAAATAAAAAGGAAGTCATCTAACGTTTGGTACCAGATTTGAATTTTGAATCTCAATATAATCTCTATAATAAATTACACTGATGTCTGCACTACCTTCATGTACTCTATCTGTGGACATTACATTTCAGTTTCAGTGCTGGAGGTATGATCAGACCTATTGTAGCACAGTAGTCAAGTCAACTTGGCAACAGTAACCTTTTCATCCACACACCTCAAAGCTGTATTATAAGAACATCATTTTGGGGGGTGGCGCCTGTGGCTCAAAGGAGTAGGGTGCCAGCCCCATATGCCGGAGGTGGTGGGTTCAAACCCAGCCCCAGCCAAAAACTGTAAAAAAAAAAAAAACAAAAATGATTTTTTTAAAGATTCAACATTGAAAGCATTGAATTAGGCCAAGTAGTTGTCTATTTATTTGGAAAGAAAATAAAATGGAAGCTCTGGTCTTGACAAATAATGATGAACCTAACACGTAAACTACAATAAGTGTTGCGTGAACCACTCGGGAGCTGCTTTGACTACAACTGTGAACATAAAAACAAACAAACTTAAAATACGGAGCTCCTTCTATTCTATAACTTTGTAAGCTTAATGCCATCGACAACAAGAAATCTTCCAGTGAGGTTAATTTTATAGACAGGAATATCAGCATTTTTCAATCCTAGTCCTTTTCTTTTTATAACGTCTTCAAATGGGAATAAATCAAGCCTTTGACATACGGCAAAACTTTCCGAACATAATATTTAAAACAGGTTTTCTCCTCTGCAGGGTAGTAACAGAGTTCAGTCTTCTGAGCTCACCTCTAACAGTTGATACTGGCAACAATGCAATTTCCAACAGCAGATGGTTACTTGCATATCATAGATAAGGGTGAAAAAAAAAAAACCTAGTGAGATACCAACTGGGATTGCAGCTGGGAAAATTTGCAAATTTCAGCAAAGGCTATAGAGGTTGAATGTTTATGAGCAACAGGGAAGGAAAAGGGAACAGGAGGCAAAAACCTTACTACAGAAAGGAAAGGTTAACGCGGCAGGTGGTGTGCGCCTGTTACTCCTCCCTGAGGCCAGACTAAATGCATCTGGTAATCTTGTTGCTGCATACCGTGCACACCAGCAGAAGAGGGAATCCGCAAGGACCAGAAGGGCTGGGATGAAGGAAAGAGAGACCCATCACGTACTCGCCACCGAGCATAGCTTAACACTGGTTCAGTAAATGGCTCCCCCTGCGTACACAACCAAGCGTACACAGCCCAGCTCACCTTCCTTCACTGCTGGTTTCTGTGGGTGGCTTTCTCTGTCCTATCATGAATCTCTATCAATTACACAAACGTTATTATAATAAGTAGAGCACTATTATAATAGATAGAGCAATTGTAGCATGTGGCTAATGCTCTACTTTGCTCACAGCAAACTGAATATCCTATGTATGAATAAGATTTGGAGCAAATTATAGAGGGTGCAGAGTCCATTGTATTTTGGTGGCATCCAGGATAACCTTCTAGTCTATATTTTGATTACTGTCACCCATTTGTTATTTAATCTCTGTTATCTCACCTGCAAGGGGGGAATAACAATAGCACTTGCTTCCCAGATGCGGTGTGAGCATTTCATGAGTAAACTGTAAGCTTTGAGACAACAAAGCACTCTGTGGCTTACACAATGTTAGTTTTGGTCTTGATGGGCTACTGTGATTTACTGGGTTCAGATAACACTGCAGAGAATTTCCTGCAGACCCTCCTCTTGCTGTAAAAATTCCAATTTCCCTCTTTCTACCCTTCTCGTGGAGCAGATGACTTTTTAAAATAATGAATAATAAACAGCTGACATTTAGAATTCACCACGTACCAGGCACTTTTCTAAGTATTTTATATGTCTCAACAGATTTGATTCTCATCATGATCCTATGATAAGGATACAAATGTTGTCCCCATCTTACGTGCGAGGAAATGAAGGCACAGAGAAGTGAACGCGACTGTGCTCTGGCAACGTGGTGACTGACAGGGGGAACTCAGCGGCAGACCCGGCTGGCTGGCTCCAGGGTCCACGCCCTTTGTCACTTCCCTACACAGCCCTGTGTGTTTGCTCTCACGTTATTGCATCTCTGCACCTCAGCTCTTTCATTCCGCGTCTCCACTCCTCTGGACTTCTCACCTGTTTTCTGGTTTGATGACTTTCCATGACCACTTGTCCTATAATTCCCTCCTTCTTTTTAAGTAGGAGAAACGGGGTACTCAATTTTCCCCGTTTCAGCCGTTTTCCAAATAATCAGATTTCCTTTCTTTTTGAAATCAGTAAGTATAACCCTTTGATTAATTTGATGGTATCCGAGCAATATTCCATTCCCAGCTGCACCGCTCCCCCCCCCCCCACACACACACACTTTCTGTCCTGTACTGAGCTTCCTGAGTGGCCCGTGCCCGCTGTCAGGGACTGTCACCAGGCCTCTTTGCTCTTTGGCCATCCCCTCCCCCTACTCCACTGGAACTGCTTTCTGCAAGTTACCGGGACCCGCTCAGATAAACCTAAACACTTCTCTTGGTTCTCCGCTCTTAAAGAAATCTTTGGAGACAGAACCCACAAAAGCAAGTATTCCAGGAAATGAGTGAATTAGGATAAACGCTAAGAGAAATGTTATAAAAGACTTCCATGAAAAAAAAAGTCAGTCACTCTGTTTTTATTTATTTGTTCTTCGGGAGTTTGATTACATAGGACTTAAAATGGTTAACTCTGTTATGTCCATATTGCCAGTATCTTTGGAATAACCATTCGGTTCTCTATATTTGGTTTCTTTTTTCTTTTGACATTTTCTTAGCGTTGTTTTTATTTTTGCCCCAAACTTTCACAATGTTATAACTAAAAATCATTGCAAATACAGCAGATAATTAGGCGAAAAATACCTGTGGCCTCAATTTGACATTTAAGAGTCAGTTGGATAGGTCTTCATTAAACTGTAATAATCACCAATGACCTTTCAGATAATTGCTAATTTAAAAAATAAACATTCAGTGTACTCTATACTAATATGCAATCAATATATAAACAGTTACATGCTCGTAAAAACAATAAAACACTAATATAGTCCAGTTCGGAGGTCGAGGGAACCAGGAGGGGATGGGGAGGGCATAAGGCGGGATCTCACCTGATATGCACATGGTGAGGGTGTATAACACACCCCTGGGTGACCGGCTCTTCTACAAAAGGAACTTTACCCTGGAAGTGAGAACAATGTAACCTAAAAATTGTATTCTCATATTAATTTGAAAAAATAAAAAAATACTAAAAAAGAAATAAATAAAAAACACCAATGGTTTGAAACTCTGTTTTGTTTAAAAAGACTTGTGTATCCGTATATATTATGTATTAATACACGCTGTATATTTGTATACACACACACACACAATTTTTAAAAAGTTTCTAATGACACAGACCCTGAGCTAAAGTCAGCATCTAGGAAAGGAATTTCTTCATTTCTAACTTCTTGACTGGCTTTTCAGCTCAGCTTTGGAAGGTTGTCTTTGATTTCCTTACAACATATAGGCAATGTATACATGGATAAAGCCTCAGTAATATTTTGTGGGATGAATGCTGACTCCACAGTGGGCTGACATTTAAAAGAGTATTTTCTTAGTCTCTCTTGCTTCTTGCCCATATTTATTTAAGAACTCTGTGGTTTTTTAGGAGTAAAATCCTGGCAGTAGAACTATAAACAGGGAAAAGAAAAAAATCTACATACAGTGTGATGATATCTTCTGCTCAGTTTTATACTGGAAGCTGAGATTTTATCAGGGAACACTAGTGACATAGTCATAGTAATGTAAATGCTGAATGTTTATTTAAATAAAGTTCTATTAGAACTATATTGGATTCTGTATTCATCAGAATCCTTCAGAAAAATGGAACATATATGTACACACACATATGTATATACATATATGTATATGAGAGAAAGGGAATGGGAGAGAAAGTTATTATAATACGTTGACTATATGATTATAGGGACTGACACATCCCCCAGAATCTGGAGGGGAAATTGGTCAACTAGACAGTCAGGAGAGGTGATGGTATCATTTTAGTCTGAAATTCAGCAGGCTCAAGACCCAGGAGGAGCCAATGTTTCAGTCCAAGTCCAAAGACAGGAAAAATCCAATATTCCAATTTGAAAGTAGTGAAGCAGGAGCAACAGTCTCCTACTCAGGGGAAGTTCAGCTTTTTGGGGATTGAAGTCCACCTACTTTAGGGAGGACACTCTAATTCACTTTCCTATGGACTTCAGTGTTAATCTGAATCTGCACCAGACCCCTCTCACAGAAACACCCAGTGTGTTTGAACAAATAACAGAGCGTCCCATGACACAATCAAGTTGACATAAAATTAACAATCACAGATTCCACGAGAATGTATTCACATGATGGAGAGGTAATGAGCGTGGGGTGGATGCTGCTCTCCAGAGATTTAAAACAAACTATTGATATATGCAAACTCAGAGAGGTCCAAAAAGAGATATGAAAATGTTTTTTGAGTATTTTTTTTCAAATTAATATGAGGGTACAATTTTTAGCTTACATTGTTCTCACTTCCAAGGTAAAGTTCCATTTGTAGAAGAGCCCCTCACCCAGATACACCCTCACCATGTGCACAGTAGGTGAGATCCCACCTCCCACCCTCCCTTCTTCTGCCAAACGTCCTCCCCACATCCCTCCTTCCCTCTGCTCCCAAACTGGACTATGTTCTTATCGTTCTTATGAGCATGCAATTGTTGATATATTGATTTCATATTAGTATGGAGTACAGTGGATATTTATTTTTCCATTCTTGTGATACTTTACTAACTAGAATGTATTTCAACTCCATCCAGGAAAATGTAAAAGATGTAAAGCCCCCATCCTTTTTAATGGCTGAATAATACTCCACAGTGTATATACATACCACAGTTTGTTGATCCATTCATGGGTTGATGGGCACTTAGGTTGCTTCCACACTTGGCAATTATGAATTGAGCCACAACGAACATTCTAGAACAAATGTCTTTGTGATAGAATGATTTTTGTTCTTCTGAGTAGATACCTAGTAATGCGATTGCAGGGTCAAATAGAAGATCTACTTTTAGATCTTTGAGGATTCTCCATACTAATGCAGCCTTTTTGGAGAGATATGAAAATTTTTGACATTTTAAAAATAACATTCATTGAGTGCCCTCAGTCTTCTGCTAGTT